>NC_052943.1:32328776-32487388 GCF_013358895.1 Oreochromis aureus
CACGAGGAGTGTTTGTGGCAAAGTGTTTCTGCCCAGTGTACCAGGGGCATGTGGAAACGTTGTCGTACCATATGCACGAGGGGAGTGTGTGTGGCAACGTGTTTCTGCCCAGTGTACCAGGGGCATGTAGAAACATTGTCCTACCATACGCACAAGGATTGTGTCTAGCAGATAGTATATGCGCAGTGTACCTGGGGCGTGTAGAAACATTGTCCTGCCATACGCACGAGGAGTGTGTGGCAAAGTATTTCTGCGCAGTGTACCAGGGGCATGTTTGAATTAACTTTCTAGAGTACCAGGGGCACAAGGATTTTCCCACTGTTGTTCTGCTTTGTTAGTGGGAGGGGGCTTAATTGTGGGTCCCTGGGGCCTGCTGGAAGTCAAGGTCCATGGTGGATACGCGGTGCTATGTAACCGCAAGAGAAGAAGCTACTGGGGGACTAGAGAAGGGGAGCATGTGGTTCCCCAGGGTCTGCTGGAGGACAAGGTCCATGGTGGATACACGGTGCTATGTAACCGCAAGAGAAGAAGCTACTGGGGGACTAGAGCAGGGGAGCATGTGGGTCCCCGGGGCCTGCGGGAGTGCAAGGTCCATGCTGGATATGCAGTGGAGGGTAACGGCGAGAGAGGAAGCTTTCAGGGGAGACTAGAGCAGGGGAGGATGTGGGTCCCCGGGGCCTGCTGGAGGGCAAGGTCCATGCTGGATATGCAGTGGAGGGTAACTGCAGAAGAAGGAAAGCTAGTGGGGACTAGAGCAAAGGAGCATGCAGGTCCCCGGGGCCTGCTGGAGGTCAGGGGGATCAGCAATTAGCCAGCGGTGGTCAGATTAGCAGCAGGGCCAGTGCAGCAGCAGCAGCACATCTTTTTCGACCGTAAAGGAGACAGGAGGCCGACTCCCCCACTCGGCCAAATGGAGACAGAATAGCAGCAGGGCGATTTCAAGAGCTTGGTTATTTTTCAGCTGCAAGGGAGACAGGAGCAAGCCGTGTTGTGGGTCCCCGGGGCCCACCGGAGGTCAGGGAGATCAGCAATTAGTTAGAGGTGGTGAGAGTAGCAGCAGGGCCAGTGCAGCAGCAGCAGCACATCTTTTTCAGCCGTAAGGGAGACAGGAGGCCGTCTCACCACCTCGGCCAGGGCCATTTTTTCTCCCCTCACCGGTTGAGCAGTCTAAGGGTAAGGCCTTGCAAAGGTGCCCTCCGTCATTTATGGGAGATGGGTGTCTGGCGACGCGCAAGTCAGCAGACACCCCGGGCAGCGCTCGGACAGCACTGGGACGGCCCGGGAGAGCGAGAGGCTGCCACAGCAGCCTCCTCTTCCAGCCTACCTGCCTGCCAGCCTTCCCCTCCCACCCCGATCGACTGGCAAACGTGGCCTGCCATCGGAGGGCCGCCGCCGGGCCCGGCACCTTCGCCGGCGCCTTCGGGCGGTCCGTTCCTCCGGCTCGCAGGCTCGCCTCTAGCGCAGGTCGGGGGGGTCTAGTGCGACGGTCGGAAGGGGGTGGTGGTTCCCGGACCCCGCCCCCATCCTCCCCACGCTTCCCCCCTCCCCCCCAACCAGGCGCGATCGCTCGGTAGCGAGACCGAGACGCCCAGTCCGTCCCCGTGGTCATACCACGGCGGGCCTCGTCACAGAGGGGTAGGCAAACCCAGAGTTTGCCCACCCCGCAAAGGCGACGGGGCCCTGTCCGGCAAGCACGGTTTCTTGAACCCTCACCCCGGTCCACATCTGCGTCCGGAAAGCCTCGCCCTGGTCCACAGGGCTCAGTAGCCCCGAGCGAGCGAGCGCGCGCGCGCGCACACAGCGCCGCTGCCTGCCTGAGGGGCTACCTGGTTGATCCTGCCAGTAGCATATGCTTGTGTCAAAGATTAAGCCATGCAGGTCTAAGTACACGCGGCCGGTACAGTGAAACTGCGAATGGCTCATTAAATCAGTTATGGTTCCATTGATCGCTCATCCGTTACTTGGATAACGGTGGCAATTCTAGAGCTAATACGTGCAAACGAGCGCGGACCGTCCGGGTATGCGTGCATTTATCAGACCCAAAACTCATGCGGGGCGTCCTCTCGGGGGCGCCCCGGCCGCTTTGGTGACTCTAGATAACCTCGAGCCGATCGCTGGCCCTCCGTGGCGGCGACGTCTCATTCTAATGTCTGCCCTATCAATTTTCGATGGTACTTTATGTGCCTACCATGGTGACCACGGGTAACGGGGAATCAGGGTTCGATTCCGGAGAGGGAGCCTGAGAAACGGCTACCACATCCAAGGAAGGCAGCAGGCGCGCAAATTACCCACTCCCGACTCAGGGAGGTAGTGACGAAAAATAACAATACAGGACTCTTTCGAGGCCCTGTAATTGGAATGAGTACACTTTAAATCCTTTAACGAGGATCCATTGGAGGGCAAGTCTGGTGCCAGCTGCCGCGGTAATTCCAACTCCAATAGCGTATCTTAAAGTTGCTGCAGTTAAGTGTTTCACGGAGACATGGCTGCACAAAAACATCCCGGACCAGGTGGTGGATATAAACGGATTTACGTGTGTGAGAGCGGACAGGGACCCAGGCAGCAGCGAGAAGAAGAGGGGAGGAGGACTCACTCTCTATGTTAACAACCGCTGGTGTTCCCCGAGTCACGTTAAGGTGAGGATGGCTGTGTGTAACAAACACATCAAACTGGTAGCAGTCGGTCTTCGACCATATTATTTACCGCTTGAGTTTTCCCTCGCCATTATCGTCATTGTTTACATCGCTCCTGATGCCAACGCGGTGCAGGCGTATGACATCATCAGCTCTGCGACAGCGGACCTATTAACACTAGAATTACTGAGCCTTTTTTCCCTGGTGCAAGTCCCTATTACTAGATTTACTGGCCTGCGCAGATTTGCGTAAATTCCCCCCGACCTTAACACCTCTTGGCACCCCGCTGAGATTTTCACAGGTCGTCAGCTCCATTGTTCTCCTGCTTTTGTTGTGCAAACACACCTCCCCAACCCCTAACCATGAGAGATTCAAGTTTTCCTTCCTGCAAGGCTACTTTCCTTCCTTACCTGCCTGCATGCCTGTCCATAAACATATATACACAGAGTTGTACATATATTTATATATTTATATAGCCACACCTTATATAATATGCATAAAGTCTAGTTATACACACAGACACATCTATATCAAATATACACACACACATATATATATATACACACACATATATGTGTGTGTGTGTATATATATATAGATGTGTCTGTGTGTATAACTATGTATGTATATATATATATATATATATATATATATATATATATATATATATGTTTGTATAGTGCACTTTCTATACCGTGCTCTGTCCACTTTTTGCAATGACAATGCAGATTTTCCACTTGTGGGACAAATAAATGCAGATTTGCTGTGTGTGTGTGTGTGTGTGTGTGTGTGTGTGTGTGTGTGTGTGTGTGTGTGTGTGTGTGTGCGCAACATTGGCATTTGTTTACTCAGATCCAAGGCAGGCCAAACCTCTGTGTTACAACCTACATACAAAAGACAGACATTCACAATATATGGGTACACAAGTCTGTTTTATTTCAAAGTGTTTCAAACTTTACAGGGTTTGCAGACCCAGTGTCCATCATCCCTGCATTTGGCACAGGTGAATTTCTTACATGTTGCACAGGTAAATCTGCTGCGATTCCTGTTGCAGCTCTCTTGCACTTGGCACTGTGTTGTCTTTACAGTCCCTGGCACAGCACCTGCCTCTGTGCTAAGATTTCCTTGTGCTGCATGAATCGGCAACGAAGTTGCTGAGCTAGAAGACGAGAAACAATCTTCTTTTGCCTGTCCACCCTGTACATGCCTTGTACAAAATGTAGGCATTCACTGCCGCCAGGTCCAGCATATTGTAGAAAACCGCTACTGGCCACCTGCGTGTTGCTGATCTTACAGAATACATCCGTGCCATTTGGTCCAACACGTCTACACCACACTGTAAAAGCAGAGCGAGAGAGTCATGAGTATATGTTTTTTCTATAGGCCTGTATAGCACACATCAGAAAACATTGTAGCACTGGTGTAAATTGTACACACATTCACATACCTTCATGTGGTTGTAGTCTGTGATCGTGTTGGGTTTCCTCTTTCTGCCGTCACCGATCGTCACGTCTTTGGTGCATGGAACTTAGAACACACACAGTCTTGGTTTTTTAGGTGCATAAATTGTCAAGGACACACTGCCACTTCTAAGCACTGAAGTGGAGAATACCTCTCGCTTTGCAGTATCTTTTGCAAGTTGAGGAAGTTCACGCCGGACTTTATTCACCATGCCCAGTAATGTTGTTTTGCGCTGCAGCAGTCTGTGCGACAGTGACAGTGAAGTAAAGAAATTGTCCGTTGTGACATTTCTTCCATCATCCAAAAACGGCTCCATCAGTTTCATGACCACGTTCTCTGCCAGCCTCTCTCCCTTCTGACGACTGGGGTCCTTTCCCAAGTAAGGAGATGCACTGCAGACATATTTGGTGTCCAAATCCGTGGCCATCCAGAACTTGATCCCAAATTTGTCTGGCTTGGTTGCAATATACTGGGTGAATGGACAACGAACCTTGGTAGGGAACAGCTGTTCATCTATGGTCATGTGTTCCCCTGGAGTGAAACTCTTAGCACAGTTCTCGTTGAAGCGTGTCCAGATGTCGGAGATCGCTGCAAATTTGTCTGTTTTCACCCGTCTGCCCGCGTGTCCCTGTCATCAAATCGAAGGTGTTGCATAATTGAAATGAATCTATCTCGGGGCATTGTCTCTTTGATTAGTGGCACCAGAAAACTTTCTGACCAGCAATCCACAATGGCACCAACAGGACACATGATTGCTCTTACAAACAGGATTGAAATGAATGCCATAAGTTCATGAACTTAAAGCATAAAGTCTAGTTATACACACAGACACATCTATATCATATATATATATATCTATATCATATATATATATCTATCTATATCATATATATATATCTATATCATAGATATATATATCTATATATATATATATATATATATATATATATATATATCTATATCTATATATATATATATATATATCTATCTATATCTATCTATATCTATATCTATATATATATCTATATCTATATCTATATCTATATATATATATATATATATATATATATATATATATATGTGTGTGTGTGTGTGTGTATGTATATACATACACACACACACACACATATCTATCTATCTGTGTGTGTGTGTGTGTGTGTGTGTGTGTGTGTGTGTATACATACACCAATATTTTTGAATACACGTGTCCATATTTATGTTTCCAGATTGTTTGTATAGTGCACTTTCTATACTGTGCTCTGTCCACTTTTTGCAATGACAATGCAGATTTTCCACTTGTGGGACAAATAAATGCAGATTTGCTGTGTGTGTGTGTGTGTGTGTGTGTGTGTGTGTGTGTGTGTGTGTGTGTGTGTGTGTGTGTGTGCAACATTGGCATTTGTTTACTTAGATCCAAGGCAGGCCAAACCTCTGTGTTACAACCTACATACAAAAGACAGACATTCAAATATATGGGTACACAAGTCTGTTTTATTTCAAAGTCTTTCAAACTTTGAACGAACCTGGTAGGGAACAGCTGTTCCCTACCAAGCATTTCTTGCAGCTGGCAACAACAGTCGTGCATTCAGTATAGTTGTGACTTCCGCAAAAATGTGGTCAAAATCTCATGAGTAAGTTGAAGCATTTCTATCAGGCATTTCTGAAAGTTGTAACACAGAGGTTTGGCCTGCCTTGGATCTGAGCAACTCTGAGTGAGCAAATGCAAATGTGCCAGGCCTCAAGGACAATGGGTGGTTTGCACAACAAAAGCTGTAGGAGAAACAAGCTGACGACCTGTGAAAATCTCAGCAGGGGTGCTTAACACCTCGGGACTTGCACCAGAAAATAAAAAAGCCAGTAATTCTAGGGGGTGTTGGGTTTAGGGAAGTTACGCAAATTTGCGCAGGATAGTAAATCTAGTGTTAAATCGTAGTCCCTCTGCGTTTGTGGCTATAACGGGCGATTTTAACCACACGAACCTCTCCACTGTTCTACCTACATTCAAGCAGTATGTGGACTACAAAACAAGAGACAATAAAACACTGGACCTTTTTTATGCCAATGCCACTGAGGCATACACCTCCAGCCCTCTCCCTCCTCTGGGCAGGGCTGATCACAACCTGGTCTACCTCCAGCCCCTTTACAGAGACAACCTGCAGCCACAAAAACGGTTACAACATGGACAAGGGAGTCGGAAGAGACTCTGCAGGGATGCTTTGAGTCAACTGACTGGGATGTTCTTTGTGATTCCAATCAGGACAATGTTGACAATCTGACAGGCTGTGTAACAGATTATATCAACTTCTGTGTGGACACTGTGGTCCCAAAAAAACCATTCTGTGCTTCCCCAACAATAAACCCTGGGTTACCAAAGACATCAAAGCAACCCTGAACAAGAAAAAAAAGAGCTTTCAGAAATGGTGACAGAGATCAGCTGAAACTGGTGCAGAAGGAGCTGAAAGCCAAGATTGCAGAGGGTAAAGAGTCCTACAGACGGAGGCTGGAAAACAAACTGCAGGAAAACAACACCAGGGAGGTGTGGAGTGGAATGTGGGCTATCACTGGCCTGAGGCAATAGAGAGGTGTTGGGATGGATGGAGACGCCGAAAGTGCTAACAACCTTAATCTGCACTTCAATACGTTTGACTGCCCTGTGTCTCCTGTCTCCACACCCAGCTCTTCCCATCTTCTCCTTTCGCCTCCCCCCTCTCCTGCCCCCTCAGACTGTCTCACCCTGTCCCTCTCAGAAAGATGACATCAAAAAAGAATTGGGCAGACTCCACTCCAGCAAAGCTGCTGCCCCTGATGGTGTCAGTCCCAGGGCCCTCAGGTGCTGTGCTTCCCAGCTGTCTGGAGTTCTACAACGGATCTTCAACATGAGCCTGGAAATGCAGAGAGTCCCATCACTCTGGAAGACATCCTGCGTGGTTCCTGTCCCTAAAAAGATCAACCTGTCGACCCTCGGTGACTACAGGCCAGTGGCTCTGACCTCACATGACATGAAGACGCTGGAGAGACTCATCCTGAAACATCTGCGTCTGCTGGTGGAGCCTTGGCTGGACCCCCTGCAGTTTGCTTATCAACCTCGTATCGGTGTGGAGGATGCCATCATCTACCTGCTGGACCAGGCTTATTCTCATCTGGACATTGTTGGGAGCACTGTGAGGGTCATGTTCTTTGACTTCTCCAGTGCTTTTACCACAATCAGACCATCACTGCTGGGGAATAAGCTCATGGAAATGCAGGTGGACGCCCCGCTGGTTGGTTGGATTACGGACTATTTAACAAGTCGACCACAGCATGTCCGACTGAAGAGCTGCCGCTCAGATAACATCCTGAGCAGCACGGGGGCACCGCAGCGGACAGTCCTATCACCCTTCCTCTTCACTGTCTACACATCTGACTTCAGGTACAAGTCTCAGTCATGTCATCTGCAGAAATTCTCGGATGACTCTACCATTGTGGGCTGTATCAGGGATGGACAGGAGGAGGAGTACAGGAGTGTGGTGGACAGCTTTGTCGAGTGGTGTGAGCTAAACCACCTACAACTTAACATCACAAAGACAAAGGAACTGATCATGGACTTTAGGAAGCAGGCTCCTCCTCCTACCCCTGTCATCATCAGAGGGGCTGATGTGGAGATCGTTGAGGACTACCGGTACCTGGGGGTACACTTGGACTTTAAACTGGACTGGACCAAGAACACCAATGCTATCTTCAAAACAGGGCAAAGTCGGCTTTTCCTACTGAGGCGGCTCAGGTCCTTCAATGTTGGTAGGAAAATGCTGACCATGTTCTATCACTCGGTGTTGGAGAGCGTCGTGTTCTTTGCAGCTGTGTGCTGGGGAAGTGGGGTGAAGACAGCTGATGCCAACAGGCTGAACAAACTGATTAGAAAGGCTGGTTCTGTCCTGGGTGTCAGACTTGAGAACCTGGAGGAGGTGTCTGAAAGGAGAATGCTAAAAAAGCTTCTTTCTATCATGGACAGCCCCTCCCACCCCATGCACGCCCCCATAATGGACCATCGGAGCAAACGCAGCAAAAGACTCATTGCCCCGAAATGCAGAACTGACCGCCACAGTAAATCCTTTGTACCGGTGGCTATAAGACTGTTTAACTCTTCCTCACTCTGTAGGTGCTTCTCCTGAGACGATTACCAATGTTATTTTGTTCCCTCCCAGACCGTGCAATATTACCCAAGAGTACTTACTGAATATTTGTGCCACCACCGCCTGCTCCCACTGGGTGGCCGCCAGTTCAGCCACCATTCGGGCCAGCTCCTCGCCTTGCCGGCCCGGTCGTGGGTCTGCCGTGCCCCCCATCCTGGGTTTCGGCACCACTGTAAATGACCACGGCAGACCCGGTGACATTAACATGCTTTGTAGCATTCTTTATAATACACATAGAGCTGCAGCTCTCCCGTTGCCAGCTCACCATTACTACAACGACAACCCCAACCACAGGACTGAGTACAATATTTAAGTCGGCGGGGCGTGATTGCGGATGCCCTGCAGGTGCGTCCGCCTTCCCTGCGCAGCACCGCAGGCCACAAAGACACAAGAATGCATAGACTGGCTGGATTTAAATTTCACAACTCTCTCCTACAAAACAGTACCCTTGTCCAGCGACCATAAAGCAGAGGAGCGCCCACAACGTCATCATGCTAATCCATTTGTCTTTGCTGTCCCTACCCAGGTCCCAGCGGCTGCGGGCACTCCACCCACCTCACCAGAGATCGCACAGATGTCGGGGCAGGAGTGTTGGCGGTGCAGGCGACCAGGATGCCGCCCTTGGGAGTGTCCGCCAATGGATTCAGAGGTTCTAGAGTTGGTGGAGGTTAGGTGTTTGCATCGGGACATACACAGATATCCCACAGTGCCACTGTAAAATAAAGTACAAGGGCAAAACTCCTAGTGTGAATGCTGCAGTTAGCTCCTGCCTGATATATCCCTTAATTCAGGGTACAGAATGGCCCTGTTGGGGCAGTGTGTGCAGAGTATGCAGTTGCGTACACGAACTTCAGTGGCGTGTAGTGTCTGAGCTGCATTCAGCAGTGATGCAAGGTCATTCCACGCTGACTCTGGGGAGGAGGAGACGGCAGGGCCTTCTCTTGAGGCCGCGCTGCCTCCGGGACTTCACTCCATGGGAGATTTCCCACTAAAGCAGTCTTGTGATGAAACTCTATACTCAGCCTTTGACCAGGTGATGAAAATTACCTGGAAATTCAACTGCCCATTCCAAAAGCACCTTTGCGCTCTCCAATGTCCCATTTGAGAGATGGATGCTTCGAACAGAGGGCTGGGGGCTGTTTTGTCTCACCAGGTAGGAGGGGGAGTTGACCGCCCTATTGTGTACATGAGCCAGAAGCTGCCAGATACAGCATGGTGGAGAATGAGTGGCTGGCCATCCAGCGGGTGGTCAACTCCCTTGATTTATACCTCCTGGGATGCTCATTTACTCTCTGCTGAGACCACGCCCCAGGTTAAATGGTGGAGAGTCCCAGATTTAAGCCCTATGGGAGTGTCCCCCCAAGGTGTCGCAGAGTTTAGACTGGGGGGTTCAGATGGTTCGTGACTGATTTTCTCTTCTGCACCCTGAGCACTTTTTTTGCTTAGTTTGCAGGTTGTTAGTTGACCTAATGTGTAGAGATCCATTCATGAAACTATCATCCTTCTATTTAGCCCCAAAATTGAGCTTAATAAGTACATCCTGTGAGAGTAAAGTATGTGGTCATTACCTTTAGTGACATATCAAACTTTTCCCAAAGAAATGTCACATGATTGTGCAATATACCAGTACTTATCAAGAAAGTCTAAATAATGCTATATCCATGCCATGAATTAGGATAATTCTCTCTAATTGATCTTTCTGATTTAATTTCAGTAATCACTTCCTCCCCAAATAGCAAGCAGGTCTGGCTCAGATCTGGTATCAAGCCGGCACCGCTGGTTGACTACTGGCATGATAAGACCTATGTCATCCAGATATGGGCCGGGCCTGGCATAGATGGCACCGTTTATGCGATGGCATGCCATATCTGGCTCGATTGCGGTTTGGGTTATGTGGCCCAGGCCCATAGAAAACAGGTCTGTCCCAGATCTGGCATCAAGCTGACACTTCTGACCGACTGATGTCATGGCAGAATGTATGTCAACCAGATGTGCGCCAGGTCTGGCAATGATGCCACTGTTTATGTGATGGCATGTCATATCTGGCTCGATTGTGGTTTGGTATATGTGACCCAGGTCTTCCCTGGATCTTCTGACTGACCGGTGTCATGGCAGGGTGTATGTCAACCAGATGTGGGCCAGGTCTGGCAATGGTGGCACTATTTATGTCCCTATTCTCCTATTTTAGCTAGAAGGCCCAAATGCCATGTTGCAATACTATACTGCTATGGTAGCCAGTGTTTCAAATGCAGATTTGACAGGTTTGTGAGTGTACACTTTATCCAAAACCTAGTAACAGTTTACTCATGTTCTACAGCCACCCACTGGGTGGCTGTAGAGCAGGTCACCTACTGATCGCAAGGTTAGTGGTTTGATCCCTGGCTCCTGCAGTCTGCATGTCAAGAGTATGAATGTAGTTAGGAAGCACTCAGTTAAGAGAAAGTGTATGATTGGGTGAATATGGCGTGTTGTATAGAGCACTTTGAGTAATCCAGGAGACTAGAAAAGCACTATATAAGAATCAGTCCATTCACAAGTCGTCATGTTACTTTTGCGCTATTATGTTCCGGCACATGTTGTTATTACATGACTTGATTAAGGTACACACAAGGCTGACATCTGGGTCAGCACAGGGCCAGCAGTGTGTCTGCAACTGGCCCGTGGATGCACACAACTTACACATCAGGTTTGCCAGAGGTAATCCACACATGGGCCAGCACAGGACCACCAGTGTGTCTGCAACTGGCCTTCTGCTGGCCTGTGTGTGAGCCACCTCTGACAAACCAGATCTGGACCACCAAAAGGCCGTCATTCTTTGCCGTATGTGGGCCATGTGTAAGCACATTGTGTGGGCCAGATCGGGGCCATACCAATTTTGCTATGTGGGTCCTTGGGGTCTTCTCTATATTATTGTAGGGTCTTCCCCTTATAATATAAAACACCTTGAGGAGACTTTTGTTGTGATTTGGTGCCATATAAATAAAACTGAATTGAATTGAATTGCATATATATTTGTCATAGTCATCAGTCTGCACATGGCCTTGCAATTCTTTTGTGATAAGCTTTCCGTCTTCACAGCCACCAGATCTGAGCACTGAAGCCACTCTGGTTGCATATGGTATGGTGACCAAACCCCCTTTTTTTTTCTTCAATTTGTCCTTCTGTTTGGCTTTGCTTTGACAGTAAATAAAAGCAGTTAACTGAATTAACACATCTAGTTTCTAAATGGTGTACATGCCTGATCAGTACAAAGAATTTCATGAATATCACTAATTGCTGTTGACATGCATGCAACAGTCTCAGTGTGGCACTGTTAACAGTGGCCAAGTATCATGGTTCTGGGTCAGCGTTTTGAGTTTTCTTGTGTTTTGGTATCTGTTAAGTATTATTATTATTATTTTCATTTAATTGGTTAGTTCTGAGTTCATTCTTATTATGTCTCTGAGTTTCCTTATGATCAGTTTATTTACTTTTTTATTTGGTCCCCTTGTGTCTTTGTCCTCTCTGTGTGTCTCTTTTTATGTGTGTGTGTGTGATCTTCATGCACAGTGCACATATTTTGCATTGAAAAAACTTAATTAAGTTTGTAGCATCCATCTTTTTTCTAAAAATATTCAATTGTACAATTTTTAAAGCATGTGTTTCATTTATACTCATTAGAAATAGTCTCATCATACCAGTATTCAGAAGAATTTGACCCTTGAACAGTTAAATAGATCACATGGAAGGTTAATAATGTTAGTGCACTCTGCTTTAAGTATTATTCAAGGACAAAACTTGGACGCAATGCGATTACATTTGAAAGACAAAGGACCAGAGATAGTGGATAGAGGTGAGTCATGGACCCACTAAGGAAATGTCTAAACACATTATTCTTCTTTTTAAGTTTAACAGGAAACATATCCACAAGAGGGATCTTACAGTCTGAATTTTTCTATCTGAATAATTTAAGTATTTTTATAGCAATGCTTTATAACATTTGAAAGATGGTTGGAGGTAATTTGTTGCCCCAGCACATACACACAATTCCTAGAAGCCTGTAATTCTGCCGTAATGGGTGCAAGCATGGGTAAATACATCTCTGTCAGGCCTTACATCAACAAGAGCAGACCTGCACTATAAAAACAAGACACATTATACTTGATTATTTATTTTCTGGAGAAAGTAATTTATTACACTTGTCGTTATATACTTTTTTCTTGATTACTCTGTTAAATGACCTGAAACACATTGCCGCTTAATCACCATTTAACAATATAAACCTAGGATTTATATTACAGTCACACACACTATAGCCTTTATTGTCACCCTTTTCTTATTGTCAGATACAATTCAATAAACAATTCAATTGTAGCTTATTTTTAATACCTGAAACAAAATATTCACAACAAAGAAAGTAACACAGTAGATATCCTTTAAATTTTCCAGTTCTCATATTTGATACAGTTGACAAAAGTTATGATTATATAATATATTAGATATTAGATAAACATTTGAATATGCGAGATGCATGTGAGATGTAAAGCTCTGTAAAAATTTGGAGCGACAACTTTAATGAGAACATGATGAACAAAAGTTAAATGAAGGTGGGAGACTTTTCATTTAAGCCTACATTTTTTAATTATTTATAGTCCCTCAGTAAATTAACTTTCTGCTGGCAACTTCAGAAACCTCACACTGTCATGGAGCATTAAGGAAACATCAAATATTGAGATCGAGAAAAGTATGTGATAAATATTGCAGGTGTCAGAGGAATCTGTGCACAGTTTGAGACGTAAGCAAGGAGACATGGAGTGATTTAAATAGTAACAGTAAGTGCTACAATTTAGCATTATAGGATATAAAAACATTCAATAAATGGTTTATCAAACCCTAAAAGTTGAGCAACGGTATTTGGAGATTTTATCAGTTTTAAGTTAACATAGAACCAAATTTCTAAAACCCCAAAGTGCTATAAGCCATATATTTTCTTATAGCTTACTTAAAAAGCTATGAATATGTAAATAAATATGTATGCTGTAAATATAAAGATTTACTGTAAAGTGTGTATTAAATGTATTTCTGTTTTCAAAATCACAGAAGTTCTTGTTGAGTAAAGAATAAAAACTGATTTAACTGCCAGGACCTCCACAAAGCACCAAACCCATACTGTCAAGTGGTGGCCCCACAGGAGGGTGGTCCCATGTACTGCTTTTGACCTGTATCTCCCAGCCCGCATGGGCCAAGGCCACCAGGTTATCTCCTGGGGGGATGTAGAGATTAAAAGGATATTTTGCTGCTATTTCTGCTGCTATTTTTTATGATCATTATTACTGTTCCATTAATTATTAATATTGATATTGCATTTAAATGTTCAAACATATTGGTATCATATCAGCCTTTTCAGGGCCGGAGCAAAATACCTGAGAGGAGGATGGCTGAAGTGTTTGACTAACCTTTTTTCCCTTTTAATTTCCTAAGCTTGGGTGAAGCATTTTGAGTTTTTTGCCACATGAGATGTGTCAAAAAAAGAGAGGGATTTAAGGTTTAATTTGTTTAATTTGAAATGGGTTTAGGATGATTTTAGTGGGGTTTTTTGTTTGATAATTTAGATATGGTAAAACTGGGGCAGAGAATGTTATTTTTTAAAGAAAGGATGAAAATGAACTGAATTCGGTTTAGAAGATAAATTGCTGGTGTTGATAAGAAGTTGTACACCAAACTTAGAGGGAAACTGTGGGAATATAATAATAACGGGGAAGATTAGTGAAGATTTTATGAGTAGAAAATGTTTGGTTTCTTTTGATTTTTAGAATAAGTTGTTATAATGTAGGCTTTAGAAACAGATATTAAACAGATTTATTTCGGGAGTAGAGGAGAGAGCTTCTTAAGAGAGTGTTAAAAGTGTCGCTGAACTCAAATGAATAATACTGGAGATTATATACGTAAAAATGATTTTTTCTTACACATTGCGATTGTGCTCATTAACAGAGTTGATGTTCGGTCCATTTAAGGTCATAAGCTTCGATGAGCGCGATGTCTCAGTCGATATATTGTGGGGGACTTGGAGCAATAGAAGGATAAACAGCATTCACGCTTACAAACACACATGATTTAAACATAGGCGAGGCCCAGGGCCTGAAATTCCTTTAGTTTTTATCTGAATTTGAGTTGGCCCAATAACAAGTGACAGAAAAGAGGAACTGAATAGGAGTTCCGCTTGTAACTAAACTGTGTGACATGTAAAATATTGGGATAACACCTGCAGCTCTAAATTAGTCTTATTATATAAAATGCAGTTACAGAATAACAAATGCTTGTTGAAGTGACCAAGTTTTGTTTAAAACAGAAGCAAAAGGGGAGAAAGCTTATATATTTTGGTTAAGTCTGATAAAGTATAAATTAGAATGTATCATTACATAAAGAGCAGCAAAATGAAATAAAATGCTATACCAAGAACCGAAATAACACAGCAAGCCGTAGGAGGAAAAGGTGTTTTGTTTCCTTTGCAGGACGCCTGATTTCCACGAGAGAGGGACCGAGGAAGAACCTAACTTTACCCATGGAGGGTTCTTAGGGGGGAGCTGGCATTTCTAGAGAGGGTCAGAGCAATGATATAAGTGGTGTGGTGACCCTCTTCGAGGGCCACCACAAAAGAGGGAATGTAGAGATTAAAAGGATATTTTGCTGCTATTTCTGCTGCTATTTTTTATGATCATTATTACTGTTCCATTAATTATTAATATTGATATTGCATTTAAATGTTCAAACATATTGGTATCATATCAGCCTTTATTACAGGTCCAGTTATAACCACTTCAAACTGTTGAGTTGAATCTATAACCCGAAATGCTTTTGAATCTATAATCTTAAAAGTTTATGGGCAGACTGCATTGTGAAAGAAAAGGCCTAACGCTGAGTAGCCTCAAAATAAGACAGGAAACTGCATGCTTCTGCAGAAGTGAAACCGAAAGCACAGTCTCAGTGCAAGTAATTCTGAGGAGCAGTTTGGATGATGCTATTATCATCTTTGATGCATTTATATTTCTGATTAAGCTTTGATTATGCTTTAAGTAGTTGTATTAGATTGAAACATTTGTTTTATACATTTTATATATCAGTCAAGATTATTACACACATACAGACACACATAGTTTCAGTTGTGTATTTCCTGGCCTTCTGTCTGGTGGAAAGGTTACAAGGTTCAGCCGATGAAGTGGAGGGTGAAATAAAGGGCAGCAGAAACTGACACCCACATACACACACATATTAGGTAGACTCATTTATATAGGTAAGAGGTTAATTATGCTTTGCTTGCGACTGCAAAGTTGTGCCTGCATGAGTGACGGTTTGTGCAGAACGTGGACCTGATGTTCCAGAAGATAAGCCTGGGCAGGATGGTGACAGGAAGCACCTGGGTTCGAGCCGAAGACAATGTTCTTTTTTTAAACTGTGTTCAAAGTTGTCAACAGAACGGTTGTGGTTTTGGAGTGACGTATGCTGTATTGGCAACAGAAGGGGGGGGAGCACTATCACCCCCAACCCTATAAAGTCTTTGTTCTGACTATCATAAGTTAGTTCAACGCTGAATCTGCACAGTGTTGGACTCCGCATGTGTGTACATTAAAATCTCCGTCTAATTGCACCAGCCCGGATCAGTGGTTATTATTTTTGGATTCCGCCTCAATATTTGAACCTTAACAGGGAGCATGGAGAATCTGCAGTGATCCAGATGGTGCAGCAGTCTGGTGTGGTAAAGAGAGAGAAAAGTGTGAAAGCAAAGCTGTCAATCCATGTTCCTACCCTCAGCTAGAGTTGGATGTCTTGAGACGGGTCTTTTACGTGGTCTTGGTCTCGACGGACTTTTGTCTTGGTCTTGTCTTGGTCTCGACTGACTTTGGTCTCGGTCTTGGTCTCGGTCTTGCGTTCTGAAATCGACATAGTGTTCGGGAGATTTGGAGTCAACCATCAGCGGAGCGGGGGGGGGCTTACTGGGCTTAAGCCCAGGTCATTTTTTCAGAAGCCCGGGGTCTTTTGGAGTGTAATTTCTTAGTTAGATGCCAACTGTATAAAACAAAAACAAAAACAACACACGAAGCACAGAGCGCACCGTCGTAAATTCCCCCTAATTTTGGTATGATCCGAGCTCAGGCACTAGCCAACTGAGCACAGCACGCATGTGAGCGATGGGGGAGAAGTTGCTGCCTGCGAGTTTGCTGCAGACAGAGGAGAGCTTAAGTTTGACCAGGTACCAAAGCAAATCATTCGTACTGTACAAATAATGTAAATATGACAGTGTATCACAAAAGATTGATATCAAACTGATCACTTGGTTGCGTTACTTGCTCTTCGAGTGAATCAACAAATGGATAAATAAAAAGCCGAACAACAATGCTGTTTTTTTAGAGAGTCTTAGCTTACATTTCATATTTTCAGTTGTTACCCTCCATGGCTAAACAAACTCTCTAAATCGGTTTCAGTTATGTACTGATGAACACAACAATGGACATAAGGAGCTTCTTTCAAAGAAAAAACTCAGGTAGATGTTATTTTATATATTATGTTTTGTATATTGTTCAGTATATTTCTATGGAAAACGAGGAATTTCAATACACAGCAGTATATTCACAGTTGAAACCAGATATTTACATACACTTTAGGGAGAAAACATAAAAACTTTTTTTTTTTACTGTTAAACATCAATTTAGAGTACACTTGTTTTGTTTTAGATAAATAAATGTTGAAATATCTTTTGAATTAGTTAAATGTCAGAATAAAAAGAAGGAGCTGTCTATTTTAATCACTTTCATCAAATTTAGGAGTACATATACACTAAGTTTATTGTTAATTATTAAGAAAACTCCAGACGATTCCATTCTGAGCTTAAGAAGCTTCTGATAGGTTAGTAAAGTCCACGTGAGTAAATTGGTGGCACACCTGTGGACGCATATAAGGCACCCCCAAAACACAGAGCCTGTTTCTTTGACATGGGAAAATCAAGAGATGTCAACCAAAACACCAGGAAAAGAATTGTGGACCTCCATACGTGTGGCTCAATTTTGAATACAATTTGGTGCCATTTGCAATTAAGAAATACAGATAGTTTCTCTCTTTACTCTTAAAGTTAACAAATATGTTTTTTATATTTATCAATCTAAAAAAATAAACATTTAGTCTGATTTGATGTTACAATTAAAAAAGTGTTTGTGTTTTTATCTGAAGAGTATGTAAATATCTGGTTTCCACTGTATATTTGATGATGTTGGTGTTTGGCTTGATTGTCAGCACAAAGAGGGAGAGAGAGGAACAGAGAGGGAGAGAGAGAGGAGAATGAGGACAGAACAGAGATGGAACAAGAGCCAGATGAGACACACATGTTAGTCAAATGGTTGTTTGCCAAAACTCATCAGAACATGTATCTAGTGCCTAGTGTAACTTTTTAGATACCATTTGTTACTTTTCAAATTCTATATTTATTAAGTTATGCAGGCTTGTTTGCACAACAAGGCTAAACAATTATATAAACTTTTCTGAATCTAAACAGTGTACTTTGGTAGAATTAAAAAATAAGTGTAGTGCAGGTCTATGATGATTTTTAGTGCTACTATCATCTAGTTTTGATTCTGGTTCTGTTTTGGTTAAGTCCTAAGTAGTCCTGATTTTGAACTGTTGTAGTCCTGTTTTAATTCTGGATCAGTTCTGGTGAATTGGGGTTTAGTCCCTGTGTCTTGATACAGCCCCGACTTTGTTCTGCCTTGCTGCTTAATTAAAAAACTAGTTTAAGGTGTCCTGCATATGTGATTTTTTTTTTCCTATATGAAGTCATTCTTTTTTGAACAAAACTCAAAACAGAGCCTATTAATCTTTCAGTCATTTCTACCCTCACTTAATTTCCTTTCGCTGCTCAGCTCTCACACAGTGGCTAAGCTATGCTCCAATCCCTCCATATTGTGGCCAATCACATGTGAGGATATAGGATAACATCATTATGTGAAAAACAGAGAGGGTGAGAGACGCGACAGTCAAGTGGAGCATGCGTCTGTCCTCTCAGTAAGTGAGTGAGACAGTAGACAGCGGTGAGGAGGGCTGTTCGAAAGCAAAAACACGTAAATATGCCTGACACCTGTAAACGTAGCAGCATCTGGCTGCAGTTTAAAGACTTTTTTTGTCTCGGTTTTGTTCTTGGTCTTGGCCTCGTCTCGACTTGGTCTCGGTCTTGGTCTCGTCTCGACTTGGTCTTGGTCTTGGTCTTGTCTTGGTCTCGATACCCTCTGGTCTTGGTCTTGTCTTGGTCTCGGATTAGGCGGTCTTGACTACAAGTCTACCCTCAGCTATAGCTGAGTTGATGCATAACAATTAAAGAGGAATTGAAGTATATGAAATCATAACATTTATCTTGCACTTAATGATTTTTTAAAAACTTTTGTTTTTTTTTCAAGCTGTTCTTTTTTGTATAAAAATGGTTTTTAGGAACAGTTTTCTAATAACTGATTATCGTCTGTTTCATGCTCATATTCATACCCAGAGTCAATTTAGAATCACCAATTAACTTAACCACTTGGACTGTGGGAGGAAGCCAGATTATCTGGAGAGAACCAAAACATATACAGTGTAAATATGCAAACTGCCCCAAGACTGAATTCAAACCCAGGACCTTGTTGCTATGAACCAACGCTGCTAACCACCACAAAACCAGAACAGCCTGGTTCAAAGATAGATTGAAAATAAATGAAACAACATCTAAAGAAAAACTAAAGAAAGAAATCCAGAAAGACTAGAGAACTATTGCTCAAGATCAATTATGAGAAACTCTGCCTCCTTGGAAGTGAAATATAAAGAAATGCACAGTACTGTACTTTCTGCCATGTATTACCTGCTTAGACAGTTGATTGAACCGTTGTACCTAATAAACTGTCCAGTGAGTGCACTTTTTTGTATACCTAATACATAATTCTTTGACAGTGAAGATGACAATTTAACATAGATGATCAGTAAACAAAGCAACCACCCATCTAATATCAGCATGTTGGGAAAAAAGTCTCCTGCTGTTAGCTAACTAGTTAGCATTGTTATTATCTTAGGTGCTGAGAACATTTTCTTGTGCTCTTTCTTGTGGCTGAAAGTAGTTTACCATTAGCACCATTCTGAGAAGGTACTGATACACCACTTCGTTTATCTGTCCTAAATAGTCTACATTGTCCTGCACACTTTAAATAGCAAGTATGCAGTTTGAGACATGGCAGCAGTAATAGAGATAATAGAACATTTTTAACTAACTAATGTCACTGTTTTCCTATATCTTTCTCTCTCTCTCAGTCTCTTTCTCTCTCACACAGACACACACACACACACAAACCATTAGTCACAGCAGTGAGTCATACAGCTCCATAGAAATAAATGAAGTAATATCTGGGCCACTCTGCTGGATAACCACTGACACTTCATTTTAAATGGCTTTTTAAGATGAATGCCACACACACACACACAAACACACATATTCTGCTGTGATGCCACAACACACCTGAGTCCCAATCCAAAAGGGTTGTTCTAGAATTTTAGTGAACAGTACTGGAAAGTAACATTTCAAGGACTTGTACTTGTTTCCATTTTAGTGCTAGACAATATATTGAATAAAATCCATTAAAACCATGTGTCAGCTCTATTGAGCATGGAGGGAGAAGTCCTTCTTTGTAACTTAAGATGTCACTGTTTCCTTGGAGACACCTTCAGGTGTGAGTTTTTCTAGATAAACACATGAACAATGGCAGCACCTGCCAAAGTAAAACAGAAGAACAGTAGTCATATTTCTGCTTCCATCCATCCATTCACTTCCACTTTTCTTTTTTCAGGGTCGCGGGGGGTGCTGGAGCCTATCCCAGCTGTCATAGGGCGAGGCGGGATAAACCCTGGACAGGACACCAGTCTGTCGCAGGGCTAACACACAGGGACAGACAATCATTCACACTCACATTCACACCTATGGGCAATTTGGATTTTTCAATTAACCTATCCCCACAAAGTGCATGTTTTTGGACTGTGGGAGGAAGCCGGAGTACCCGGGAAGAACCCAAGCAAACACGGGGAGAACATGCAGTGTATGTCTGTGGAAAGACATACACAGCCCAGCTGTTTTTGGAAAAATTGTCTTGAATTTTTATTATCCGTATGAGTCTTTGAGGGGGGACAGGAAGATCTGTAAAACCACAACCTCTGTTAGGCTGATATTCCAGCTGCAGATGTATTTCCTGCTTTCTCCTGCAACTGTGACTCAAAAAGGAGATGAAGAGCTCAGCATAATCAGGTCACAGTTTTATGTAAACCTTTGTAATACATTAGTCATAAGTACTGTTGGTCAAGTTACTTGAAAAAAGTAATTAGTAACTAATTACTGATTACGTCTCCAAAAAAGTAATCCCATTACTTTACTGATTTTCAAAAGTAATAAGTTACTTAGTTACTTTTTAAAAACATGATACACAACCTGAATACGTAATAAAGCAATAGACCTTTCAGCCCAATTCTATTTTTTCTGCATAATCCATCATATAAAACTGAATCAAATAGAAAGCCTCTTTTTAAAATTTGTTTTGAGTTTTAATCTTTTAATTTTATGCACATTGCATCAAGCAAAAATTAAATTATATATAACTGTCTTTGACCTGAAGAAATTTGTTTTACATTTAAACCTATTTTCTGCATATTCCAGCATATACAATAAAATAATGTTTTGTGTTTACACTCGCTCTTTCAAATAGATGCAAGTAAAACACAGCAAAAAATAAATCAAATCAAAGATTCGGGACCCGGGGACTTCTCTGTGAATTTCACATTCCTGTGGCGGCTTGCTAGGTGCTTGCTCAGATTTAAAGTTTAATTTTTCACTGTAGAAAGAAGTTTTCTTCCCATGCAGAGTGTACAGCAGATGCTAATGTTTTTGTCACTTTTTATGGACTTAAAGTAATGTAAGTACGTCCACGCTTTAAACGCTGCATGGTCGTACTCTCTCCCGCACTCCATATTATCCATGGTTGATCTACGCACGTCTGTTGCTGCCACGGGCGTTGCACGCTCGTCTCATTGTCATGAGACACTCTCACAAACAAAATCACGATGGTTTAGTAGCGCAGCGTGCTTACAGGAAAGTAAAAGTAATCTAATTACTTTTTTGCAATAGTAATCCCTTACATTGCTTGTTACTTGAAAAAAGTAATCGAATTATTGTGGTGCGTTACAAGTAATGCATTACTGCCCATCTCTGGTCACAAGTCCTGATGTAAACGGGGTGTCAGACTAATTTAAAGAATGGGCTACATATAGAGCAGTTATTCAAGTGGTTCAAACCAGTGAAATCACTGTTTAATAATCTACCTGGAAAAACATATTAAAATATTCACATTTTCTCATTTGATGATAGACCCATTTACAAAAAGGCGGTTTCAGATGGCTTAACAAATATAAGGGCAATTTCAACAAACTGACTGGTTTATACTTTTCTACTGTGGCTGCGCACTTTACACACTTTTATACAACTTGCCTCATTCATCCATTCACACAAGCACTTTTTAAAAAGAGTTTTTCTATGTAAGTAGACACATTCACACATATTCATATATGGATGCATCAGGGAGCAACTTGGGGTTAGCATTTTGCCCAAGGGTATTTGCTGCTCACTCATCGTCACCTCTCTTCTCAATCTACCTCCAACAACTCCCACAGCTTCATGCTTCTCTTTGCTTCCAACACCACCTGTCTTTTTTGCTGAATGCCTAGACTCCAAATACTTGTATCTATTTTCTTTATCTCCTGACTGTCCCACTCTTTCTTTGCCATCCTCTTCCATGGAACACTTTTCTGCACTTCCTCACTCCACCTGTTATAACCCAGGTCATTGTTGCCGTGTGGTGCTGTTACTCGCCACACCAGGCGGGGGCATTGTTTGTACTCTGTGATGTCTGTGTTATGTAAGTTTCCAGGTGGAGGCTGACCATTGGTGGAAGAGGGAATGAGGCTGGCTAAAAATTGAGACCTGACTGGGCCAGCAGCCCCTCCTCCTACTTCCTGTTTCCAGTGAGCTGTGCGTTTGGGGCCCTTCGTGCCGTGTGACGGAGTTTTCCGAGATGAGAAGAGCTAGGCTGCAGTAAAAATAGTGTAGAGAGTCTTCTATCTGGACATGGTAGCTGTAGGGGTGGGAAGCCGTTTCTTTTACAACCTTTTTCTCCTGTTTCGGGTAGGGAGACAGGTAAGAGGTTTGTATTTTCTTTTGGGGTTGTCTCACTATAGGTAAGTTAGTTCTGATTCATTTCTAGTGTGTTTTGTTTGTTGTTTTGGCCATGCCCACCCTGACGTTCGCTACCTGTCAAGTTAATAAAATGACTAGTCATTGTAAAGCTGTGGCTGTGTGATTCACTTATTTTTCTTATTTTTCTTGTGTTGCACTCCCCTAGCACCAGGGACCAAGCTCTGGGGCACGCTTGGAGAATTCTGAAATCCTGGAGGATCTTGAGGCTCATTTGTTTTACGTGGATGAGCCCCTCAAGCAGGATATATATAGTCTGATTTGTGGCCATACCATGCTTTTTAGTGACAAACCGACTCAAACCACCGTGCTTGAGCATGATATAGATGTTGGTGACCACAAGCCCATTAAGCAGCATGCCTACCGGGTCAACCCAGTAAAGGTTGGAATACTTGCTGAGGAATGGTTTTGCTCTAGGGGCTGAAGTTGCGGTCCCTAACTTCAGCCCCTAGAGTTCACCTGCCCTTTTGGTGCCTAAATCTGACCAAACTCCACGCCTCTGTAATGATTACCGCAAAGTAAATGCCGTCACTAAACCTGACTCTTTTCCGCTCCCACGTATGGATGACTGCGTAGATAGGGTGGGGTTAGCCAGATTTGTCACAAAGCTGCATCTCTTGAAAGGTTATTGGCAGGTGCCCCTTTCACAACGGGCGGCTGAGATCTCTGCTTTTGTGACACCAGACCACTTCCTGCAATATACTGTGATGCCGTTTGGGTTAAGAAATGGTCCGGCCACATTCCAAAGGCTGATGAATACGGTGCTATTGGGTGTTCATGGCTGTGAGGTTTACTTGGATGATATTGTAGTTTATTCACCAACATGGCCAGAGCACATGGACACGCTGCGGGAAGTTTTTGCCCGGTTGAAGGATGCCTGTCTGACAGTGAATCTTGCCAAGTGCGAGTTCGGCAAAGCTGTGGTTACCTATCTGGGGAAACAGGTGAGACAGGGGCAGGTACGCCCTTTCACGGCCAAAGTCCAGGCCGTTTTGGATTTCCCAATACCAACAACACGGCGTCAACTTCGCTGATTTCTGGGTATGTGTGGCTACTACCGTGGGTTCTGCAAAAATTTTGCCACAGTGGTTACTCCCTTGACTGCTTTGTCAAGTCCGTCACGCTTTTTTTTGTGGAACTCTGACTGTCAGGAAGCATTTGACTCAGCCAAAGCCCTGTTTTGCAGTGCCCCAGTGTTAGATGCCCCTGATTTTACTCGCGCGTTCAAGTTAGAGGTGGACGCCAGTGCATATGGTGCAGGTGCTGTACTTTTGCAGGAGGATGACCGGGGAATTGATCACCCAGTGTGCTACTTCTCAAAGAAGTTCAATAAGCATCAGATGAATTATAGCACAATTGAGAAGGCCGGTGTGTAACACACCACCACATCTCACTTTACTATTTCCTCTGCCAAGAAAGGCACTTTATATTGTAGGGTAAAGATGCTATAATAATACACTAATAATAATAATTAATACTCTCTTTAACACTAATTCCAACCAACATCTCATCGAAACACCCAATTCCCTTCACCTGCATGTTAATTGAAGTCTTCTCACCACTCTCTCTTCTAACTGATATCCAACCTCTGGGGTATACATTCTGACAAGATTGAGCTTCACCTCTTCAATTTCAACTTCTAGCTCACTTTCTTTCCTTCCACAACACTCTTTACATACTGTTCCTTCAATATCACCTCTACTCCATTTTTATTCCTATCTGCACGGTGGTAGAACAGTTTGAATCCACCTCTAATGCTCCTGGCCTTACGTCCAATTCATCTGGTCTCGTGCACACACAATATATCTACTTTGCTTCCCTCCATTATGCCAGCCAGCTCCCTATTTTTCAGTCATAGTCCCTTTCTATAGAATGTATTGGTCAGCAAGCAGTGATTTTATACCAAACCCTGGGCCTTCTCTCAATGAGCTTCATGATGTAGTCATCTGAAATGTTTTTCAGTACACAGGTGTGCCTTTTTCGGGTTCATTTGTGGAATTTCTTGCCTTCTTAATGGGGTTGAGACCAAATCGGGTTGGCCTATTTCACAACTGTTGGAATTCATATTATGGTAAGAACCAGTCAGCTAAGTAAGGAGAAATGACAGTCCATCATTACTTTAAGAACTGAAGCTCAGTCAGTACAGAAAATTGAAGAAACTTTAAATTTGTCCCCAAGTGCAGTCGCAAAAACCATCAAGTGCTACGACAAAACTGGCTCACATGAGGACCACCCCAGGAAAGGAAGAGCAAGAGTCATCTCTGCTGCTGAGGATAAATGCATCCGAGTGAGCAGCCTCAGAAATCACAAGTTAACAGCACCTCAGATTAGAGCCCACATAAATGCCACACAGAAATCCAGTAGCAGACACATCTCTACATCGACTGTTCAGAGAAGACTGCGCAAATCAGGCCTTTATGGTTCAAATAGCTGTTAAGCAACCACGACTAAGGAAAAGCAACAAGCAGAAAAAATTTGTTTGGGCCAAGAATTACAAGGAATGGACATTAGACCAGTGGAAATCTATGCTTTGATCTGATGAGTCAAAATTTGAGATCTTTGGTTCCACCCGCCATGTCTTCTGCGATGCAGAAAAGGTGAACGTGGGTTAGCATGGAAGAGGACGTGTGATGGTGTGGGGGAGCTTTGCTGTGACACTGTTGGGGATTTATTCAAAGTTGAAGGCACACTGAACCAGCATGGCTAGCACAGCATTATGTAACAGCATGCAATGCCATCCTTTTTGTGTTTAGTTGGACCATCATTTATTTTTCAACATGGCAATGTTGAACACACCTCCAGGCTGTGTAACGGCTATTTGACCAAGAAGGAGAGTGATGGAGTGCGGCACTTGATGGCCTGGCCTCCACGGTCATCTGACCTAAACTCAATACAGATGGTTTGGGAGGAGATGGACCGCAGAGTGAAGGCAAAGGGGCCAACAAGTGCTAAGCATCTCTGGGAACTCGACCTCATGAAGCTCATCGAGAGAATGCCAAGAGTGTGCAAAGCAGTAATCAAAGCAAATGGTGGCTATTTTGAGGAATCTAAAATATAAAACATATTTTGAGTTATTTCACACTTTTTTGTTAACTACATAATTCCATCTATGTTCATTCATAGTTTTGTTGGCTTCAGTGAGAATCTACAATGTAAATAGTCATGAAAATAAAGAAAAACATCAAATGAGAAGTTTTGTCTGAATTTGGTAGTGTAGCTCAATAAAAGCTTAACCACATTTATAATCCCGACACCACCTGCTAAACCTCAAATCTTGTTTTGGCACCATGAAAATTTCTTGCTAGCGGCTATAGTCTTTCAGTGCATGTGTAACGGTGGTCTGGGACAATAGGGTTTAGCAACAACCACACACACACCGCAGTGTAGCCCACTTGGGCCCACACCTTGTTCTTAAGTCTTTTTCCTCTTTTCCCTCTAAAGTCGTGATTGACTAGCTAATTAACTTTTCAGATTAATGTCTCTGTTCTTATGTTTAACTTAGCTGCTCCCACATGAGAATCCCATGAATATAGCCACAATGTAGGGTTGTGAAATAAAATTTTAAAGACATTGAAAATAATCCCATTAGCTGAGTACAATGTATTGTATTAAAACTGCTTGTTAATGTGGGTCTAGATTTAATATGTACTTTGTTATTGCCATGCCTATTTTCATTTCACAAATTACATTTATTTAGCATTTCAGTTAATTGTTTGCACAATATACCATTGGTCACTTTTTAAGTCCAAGAAAACTGTTGTGATGTATCTGTTTGATACACCATTCCGCTAAGGCATGTACCTTTTTTGTTATTCACGCAGCCTGATCACCAGTACATTTACACTATTTTTATTGTACATAACAATCTGGATATCAGTTTTACTAAGGTGACGTGTGGATTATCCTCTTTAAAATGAGCCATGTCTTAACAAAAACTGCCATTCACCCATTATGGGTTAATTGGCTTCCAAGCTGCTGTGGCTGATAATCATATTAATGAATAATGCAATCTTGATTTACCTGATTGGGGCCCATAATATCAGACTTTGACCTTACATACATCATTAACACTGATGATGAAAATATTTTTCAATCTACAAAAGTATCAAAAGAAAGATTACTCAGCAAAGAATACATTTCTGTCTCTGCCCATGCCCATTAGTCCTTCATGTGCTACCAGAACGCCTCCAACCAACCAAGGTCTCTTAAGACATTTTATGGTCTTGTGCATTATCAGGCATCAAAATGCAGAACTTTCAGAGTAAAGCTTAGCCTTAACTTCTAAGGTGGGTCTGTCTTGGATCACAATTATTCAAGCATATCCCACAGAAATTGCCATTTTGTGGTTTGGTCCTTAATTATGTAGTAGTTTTTTGTTTTGTTTTTTCTTTCACCACCAGCATCAATGATGCTTGTAACAGAGGAAAGATTGCCTACTAAAGTAGAATGGAAACCTCCTTACAACCAGGAAAAATCAGTGGTTTGCCAAGTAATTGCTTTGACGTTTTTTACTGTCTGCAACAGATTGCATTTATTTTCAATAACCAGCTAGCTCTGAGGGGATAAATAGGTATCCCCCTCAGTTATTACTTTAGGTCACAGAGCAACAGCACAGGGTCATGACATGAACAGACTATCAGAATCCTAATCAAATTTATAAATGTAGACAGACAGATTGCCAACATGTTATAAACATGCAGAGTCAGCCTGTGCCGATGATCACAGCTCACTTTGACCACCATTTATTTTTCCATGTGAGGATACATTACATTATAATATAATAATTCACACACACATGAGTTACTAAGGTTTGTGGCAGGAGATTTATTGGAAGCTGTGCAAAATTTAATCCCAGAAAGCATGTCTTATTTTTATTTTTATGTGTGTTTGATTGATATCCCCATTCATATTTGGAATGAAGGGGAGAAATGTTATCAGAATGAGTGCATAACTGTCATGGGTGGTATGGTCAAAGCTGTAAATGGTAAATGGACTGGTTCTTATATAGCACTTTTCTACTCTATCTGAGCGCTTAAAGTGCGTTATACAACTAATTCATTCACCCAATCACACCCATTCACACAAGCACTGTTTCTAAGCTGTTAGTGCTTACACATTCACACTCCGATGGATGCATCGGAGAGAAACATGGGGTTAGTATCTTGCCCAAGGATATTTGGCATGCAGACTAGGGGGAAGCCAGGAATCGAACCACTAACCTAGCTCTACCACCCGAGCTACAGCCACCCCGAAGCTGTGAGTGCAGTGCAAAATCTTAAGCTTTAGTTGTAGCTCTAGTGGAATGCACTGGAATCGCTGTGCTGTGCGATGGTGGAGCACTGATCTGATGTGATCCATATCAATAAAATATTCAGTTGTCAGTTTAAGGGTGTTTAAGGGTGTTTCGTTAGTAAAGACACAGTCCAAACTTTATCAGTTCAATAGGACGGTTGTGTGGCCAGCGGCTGAGTCGAATCAGTTCAGGAGGGTGGCAGCGTGGCCAGTGGCCGATCCTCCACTGTGGACTGGCAGAGGTGCTAGAACGCTGGGTCCATTGCATGTCTTCGCGGCACCTGTCTTGTCATTCTGTTAGGCGTTGCGGTGTATGGAGAGAAGGAAGAGAGGACCCAAACGTAGGACTCTCAGGCTGGTGAAGGATGGTGTTTATTATACCTACAGGATTAACAGAACATAAGACAACTGACTGGCTGACTGAATGGCTGGACTGAACTGAACCGGAAACACACACGTGGAATCGACGATGACAGGACAACAAACTGAGAGAAACTAAGGATTTAAATACACTGGCTAATGAGGATAAGAAACAGGTGAGAACACACAGCTGAACTAAATCTAACAAATGACACACAGAAATAGAACTGAACATAATGCACACAGACAGATGGCTAACACAATAAGACAGGAAAAACACATGGAAAATAAACAGTGACAAAGTCCAAACTGAAAACACTGGGTCAAAGACCAGAAAAACCCTGACATTACCAAAGAGTTGCAGTTTTAGTTTTATCACTGAAAATCATGGGAAAAATATGTGATGATGTATTTGCAAGGGAAAGAGTGAGAGTGGAAAGTTCTGTGGGTCATCTACTAACAGTGTGCTAATTTGTTAACAAAACTGCAGTAGGTTTATTTCATTAATTACCTGCTGAGAGCAGTGAGGTCAGAAACAAGCATACCTGATGATGGAGTGTGAGGGAGCGAGTGGTCTCCTAGAATAAAGCACAGGTTTTATGAGTTTGTCTCTTTCAGTGTGACAGCTGAATGAAAGGAGGCTGAAGAAGAGTCAATATTGGTTGTCTACAAGGTCAAACCTGTCTCTTAGAAATAGCTGGGGACTGTGTGAGGTCCTGAGTATAAAGACTCAGGTGGAGTGCAACAAATTTTCAGAGAAGAGCTGCATTAATATAAACTATAATAAACTATTTATAAACCTAAATCATGGGTAACAGCTGATCTGTGAGATGGTATGAGAACATCATTATTTACCATCAGATTACAAGCTCCCCATGTGTTTATGAAGAAAATGTTACTGTGTCACAATGATAAATGCTTGCATTGCACTTTTTTTTGCATTTGCATTTTTTTTTTCAATATAATATAAATGGCTCCAGTACTGGGAAGTAAAAAACAAAAACCATGTAATACACTGTACATGTGCACTGTTGAGAAAAGTGTGTATATGAATGTAAACCTGAAACTCAGTTCAACACTGCTCTGCTCAGTTTCAGTAAAATATTGATATCATTACCGGAGCGCAGAAAAGGTCTCAGCTGTAACAGGGTGAGGATTTGGTAAAGAGTTACAAGGCAGAAGTTTTAGGACTGTGCTCATAACTTGGAATCATCAACCTGCTACAGCCATACCCTAATTTTAACATTTCATCCTGTCATTCCAAGTAAATAAACATTTCATGTATCACAAATCTCACAACCAAAATAATGCATTTTGCAATATTAAATTCAGCATTACATTGTGTGTTTAGTAAATACCATTTCTGTTATTCCGTTTTTTCTTTTTTCTTTTTTTTAGGCTGTCCTGTTTGGATCTTTAGCCATCAGAATTGTTGTCTGAAGGCCAAAAAAGATGCCTAGCGGATTTACTTTACCAAGTGGATCATCATGGCCTTGCCATATTGGTCCATTTGATTGACCTTTATTATAATTATGTATTTATTTTATTTTATTTTCAATTGTTACAGATGGGACAGACATGACTGGGGGATAGGACAGGGAGAAAGAAAGAATGAAAGAAAGAGAGGGAGAAAAAGACAAAATAGAGAGGAGAGAGAAAAAAAGAAAAGCAAACAAACAAACAAACAAAAAAGACAAAAAAACAAAAAAAACACCTGGATCACCAAAAGCAGAAGAGAAAACAAACAAAAAATAGAAACATAATAAATACAACACCATCACAATAAACTAGCTAACAGTAGATAACAGTAGATACTAAATATTAAATGTTATTGTGCAGCACGCAAGATTGACAGCGCACAATGTGCTTTGAGGTAGCAGCCAAGAAAGGTGTAGTTTGTCTCTGTGAACACATGTGTGTACACCTGTGTTCACAACTGTGTGGATCAGCACGCTTGTATTCAAAAGGTTTCTCCATGCAACGATCTGCTAGGGAGTGTGGGGAGCCATAGCCCCGTCCCCCAGGGCATGAAGCAGGTATGGAGGAGATCCAGGCCCCAGACATCCAGAGGGCCCAGAGTACGAGGACCCAAGGAGGACCACCAAAGGGGCAACCGTGGCGCCCTCCTGGGAAGAGCTGAGGAGAGCCCCAGACGAGGGGTCACCCAGCAGCCATGGAGCAGAGGCCAGAAGGGATTGCGGTGACGTGCCCGCGGGCTCTGCCGGCAGCCAGCTGTGCCAGAGAGGACCTAGCCCCAGGCCCAGAGGCCTGATGGCGCCCCACCCCCGAGAAGGGACAGAGAGGGAGTGCCTCCCCTGCACCCTGGTGACACACCTGCACCCCAAGCACTGCATGTGTGGGTGGGTGTGGTGGAGCAGGAAGAGGGAGGCAGCTGAGGATGGGGAGGGACCCCAGTAGGCACCCCCACACCCTGGAACCCACCGGGGCAAGGGGGGGCCCAGGCCCATCCGGACCAGGGCCCACAGCAGCAGCACCGCCCAGCCCCACAGAGTCCGGGGCAGCCCACCCAACCCCACCGCAGAAAAACCTGCACCCACCCCATCATCCACTCATCTCCCAGACTACACAAGACAATAGACACCCAGGTTGAGTTCATTCTCCACCTCTCCTATATCTCTCCCCCACCTGCAGAGTGAGCTCCTGGAGAGAGGAGACCACCTGCAAAGATGTAACAGCCTCCCCACCGGTTGGAGAGCCCTCCAGTTGGGCCAATGCACTAGAGGTCCCCCACACCAGGGCTGAGCCCCCATGCACCCACCCGCCCACCCACAATCCTGGCGACACAATAACCAGGACCCAAGCCCCCAAGGCCCAGCCAGAGCCCCATCCCGGGGGCGGAGCACCCCCAGAACCCCAAACCCCCACGCCCGTCCCAGTCCCACCCAGGGGCAGCCAGGCTACCAGGCCAGTAGCCAACGTCCGCCAGCACAGACCCTCCTCCATCTCCGCTGTAAGCAGCCACAAGGAAAACACCATCTAAGAGCCACCAGAGCCCCTAACCAGGTCATGGCAACAACCCCCGGGTTAGGCCCTCCAGGGAAAACGTCCCTAGGGAATCCCCAGACACCCTAAGCCCGTCCCTACCCCCATATCAACCACAATAGCGAAGGCAGGACCAAACCATGACCCCCCACCCCCACTAGGTGATGAAGCCGATCAAAGGAGCCCAGAGGGATTGATCAAATGTGGCGGCAGAAGCTGTATCAAGACTAATGTGATCTGTTAGATGGCTTTTAAATTGGTTAGAATTAAGATTATTTTTATTTTTCCAGTTAATGAGGACTGTTTTCTTGGCAATGCATAGGGCTGTAAAAACAATGTGGGCTGCGTTTATTTCTGTAGTGACCTCATCCAAGTTGCCCAGCAAGCACACTAAAGGGGAGGCTGGAATGTTGCATTTCAGACACTTTGATAAGTCTTCACATATGCCGTGCCAAAACTCCTGAACTGGTGGACAGAACCAAAGAACGTCGATGTAATTATCCGGTGTATTGCCTTGACAGTGTGAGCAGTTGTTGGAAGACGTAAAGCCCATCTTGAACATCCTATGACCAGTATAGTGTACTCTATGTAGTATTTTGTATTGTATTAATTGTAAACTGGGATTGCAATTAGTTTTGGACTAAGCTGATCGATAAATCCGCTTCCCATTTTGCAATAGGAAGGGATATTGATTCATCTATTTTAGAAAGTGTTCTGTATATTTTAGACAATAATTTGGGGGTTTTTAGATTAAAAAATTGAACCACACTTGGTGGTGTCTGTAATTCAGCTTCACTGGGCTTAAATTTCTTTTTTACTATGGATTCAATTTGTTGATATTCCAAAAATTGTTTCTTGTTGATCCCATATTGTATAACTAGTCTGTCAAACAAAATAAAGTCTGTTCCTTCCAATATATGTTACAAGTATTTAATTCCTTTATAACTCCACTCTGGCAAGTTGATCATATTGTTTTGTAATATGTCTGGATTGTACCAGATAGGTGTATGTTTGCATGGGATTAATGAAGACTCTGTCATTTTTAGAAACTCCCACCATGCTGTCAGAGAAGAGCTGATGTTGATGCTTTTAAAGCATTCATGTCGTTTGATGTTTGAGCTGATAAATGGTAGGTCTGAAATCTCTAGATTATTACATAGTGCCTGTTCTACATCTATCCAGGGCTCATCTAAGAAGGTGTGTTTTAACCATCTAGAGATGAATTGGAGCCTGTTGGCTAAAAAGTAGTGATTAAAGTTAGGCAGATCTAGTCCTCCTTTATCCTTGGTCCTTTGTAATGTTTTTAAGCTGATACACTGGGATTTATCTTTCCAAAGGAATTTAGAAACATATGAGTCTAGAGATCTGAACCAATGTTTTGATGGCTTACTCGGGATCATTGAAAATAAATAGTTTATTTTTGGCAATACCATCATTTTTATAGTGGCGACCCTTCCCATGAGTGATATGGGTAGATTTCCATCTAGCCAGATCACCTTCTACTGTCTTTAAAAGTGGGATGTGGTTTAATTTAGTTAATTCTGCAAGCTTGGGAGAGATATTGATATCTAAATATTTAATATTTCCAGATTGCAGTGGGGTAGATAAAGAATTATGGAAGGAGCAATTAATCGGAAGAACTGTAGATTTTGACCAGTTAATTGAATAATCTGAGACTTTTGAGAAAGAGTTTATCAATGCAATTACCCCAGAGAGACTGTTTTTTTTTTTAGTTTTGGAAAAAAAAGCAACACATCATCGGCAAAAAGGCTGATTTTGTGTTCTACATTCTTACATTTTATGCCCTTAATTGTTGTAGCCTGTCTAATTGCTGCTGCTAGTGGCTCAATAAAAATTGCAACAATGAAGGGGAGAGTGGGCATCCCTGCCTGGTGCCCCTTAGGAGACAGAAGCTAGAGGATGTTTGGTCATTTGTTCTGACACAAGCTGTTGGGGAATTATATAATATTTTTAACCAGCTTATGAAAGAGTTTCCAAAACCAAATTTGTGTAAGGTTGCAAATAGAAATTTCCAGTTAACTCTGTCAAACGCCTTTTCTGCATCAAGAGACAATATTATGGTTTCAATGGTTTTACTGCACGAGTAATCTATTAAATTAAATAATCTACGCGTATTTGTTGATGAGTGCCTGCCTTTTATGAAACCAATTTGGTCAGGATGAATTAAAAGGGGGGTTATCTTCTCTAATCTCTTTGAGAGAGCTTTGCAGATTATTTTGAGATCTACATTTATAAGGGATATTGGACGATAGCTTGAGGGAAATACAGGGTCTTTGCCTTATTTTAGTAAGAGACTAATACTTGCAGAATTCATATTTGGTAGTAGTCTGCCATTGTCCTTATGGGTTTATTTGTGGTGTATATAAAGTTTCATAGAAATCCCTAAAAATGCTGTTTATTTTTTTAGGGTCATATATTGTATTCCCAGATAAATCTATAACAGCACATATGGTTGTTTTTTCTTTATTGATTTTTAACTGGTTAGCTAGAAATTGACCGGATTTGTTACCGTGTTCAAAATTTTGCAAGCGAAGTCTTTGTACTAACTATTGAGTCTTTTTATTAATAATTTCATTTAATTCTAGTTTTGTTTTGCGTATTTTGTTCAATATTTCTTGATCTTGGTGGGACACGTAGGCTTCTTCTAGGGATTTGATAGTTTTTTCTAGTTCCTGAATATTTTTGTTTTCTTCTTTCTTCTTATGTGATGAGAAAGAAATTATTTTACCTCTCATCACAGCTTTCCCTGCTTCCCAGAGGACAGATGCTTCCCCTAGTCTGCATGCCAAATATCCTTGGGCAAGATACTAACCCCAAATTCCTCTCCGATCCATCCATCGGAGTATGAATGTGTGTGAACGTTAGCTAAAAAAAGCACTTAGACAAATGTGCTTGTGTGAATGGGTGAATGCACAAGTTGTATAAAGCGCTTTGAGTGCTCAGAAGAGTAGAAAAGCGCTATATAAGAACCAGTCCATTTTGGTTAAGTACAGATAGTTTAACAATTAGGAATCTGCCCTCCGGATCTATAACTGTGTTGAATATTATGTAATTAATATTTGTATGTATTAAAATTGCTACTGCCCTTTGTCTAGAATTATAACAGGCTGAAAACACATTAGGAAACTCAGGTGTTTTAAGTTCATTTAAACCTGTGACAGGCCTGTGAGTCTCTTGTAATAGAACAACGTCTGCCTGTAGGTTTTTAAGTTGGTTAAATATTTTTAACCTTTTTTCTCTGGAGCCAGCTCCATGCACATTCCATGTGACAAACCTTAGTGTGCCCATAGTTGTGTGTGTATGGCAAATGATGTACGCTGTGTGTCTCGCTTAGACGGGTGAGGAAAATGGAAACACATCACTTGTTTGTAAATAAAGAGAAAAAGTGCATGGCGCGAAGCTCCATAGGTCTGACTGTGTGTGTGCATATTAACTAAAATGAACTAAAATGTGTGTGCACGTCTGAGTGTGTGTGTCCTATATCTGTGTGCGCTGTAAGGCTGTTGTAAATGTGTTGCCTTTGAACACATGTGTGTGCGTGATTGTGCAGAGTGAGCATGTAGAAATAGAGGGTGTTGTTTGTGGATGGGTAGGGAAACAGGTGATCGACGCAGTGATAGAAAAGAGAAGCAAACAAACCAAAGAGCAAAGTGAGCGACAAGAGAGAGAGAGGAAAAAAGGAATAAAAACTGAAACATTTAAATTAAGGCATTGACGGAGAGTGACGGTGACGTTATACTGAATTAGCAAACTGATATTACAAAGTTAAACAAAAGTTAATACAAGAGAGTGTGAGTGAAGAGAATAGTGTAGCGGATTCTTATCTGGGGTGCGGACAATACAGCGACCGAGTGGTGCCTGGGTCGCGGTAGAGCTGTCTCTCCACGTAGAGCCGGTTCACGGCGATGACTACCCAGGAGCCTTTCTGGATAAAACTACGTCGGACTGGGAACAGGACCCAGTGTTGCCAACTTAGCGACTTTGTCGCTATATTTAGCGAGTTTTCAGACCCCTTAGCGACTTTTTGTTCTAAAAAGCGACTAGCGACAAATCTGGCGACTTTTTCTGGTGTTATTGGAGACTTATTTATGACGACTTTTTGACGTGAAAACGCGTATCGCTCTTACTCTCAACAAGCAGCGGTGCTGCCATGGGCACCTCACCCGTGCCAAAGCACTCACAGGCAGAGGATAGTCCTCCCCCAGCTGCTATCAGGGCAGGAGATGTTCACACCTATGCCTCCAAACGGCAAATGAATCGCGCATGAGTGAAGCCGCTGCTCCCGCACTGACTGTAACGCAGTCAGTTCTTCTTTTACTGTTATGCTGTTTTGTGGATCACAAGGTTTAAAACTACTTATAAACACACACACACACACACACACAAAGTAACTCCACCAGAGTGCCAATTTCGGGTCACTTTTGCCGGTCCAAACCCGGATAAAGGAGCAGGGTTGGAATTGTGACATTAAAAAACAATAATTACTAAAAGAAATTTAATTTGTAGTTCTAAATAAATTCTAACTGCATTTAGGACGTTTACTCACTTTATGTCTCTTCCAAGATGTTATTTCTCTCTCCAACAACGTAGGTAGGTTACAATTACATTAGCGTGACCAATTATGCAAATTAGGCGATGACGTCATTTAGCGACTTCTAGCGACTTTTAGGACAGCCAATAGCGATTTTCCTTACTGAGGAGTTGGCAACACTGACAGGACCTTGCATCGTTCAAGGATCTCTCTGGGGAACTGGTCGTTCACGCTGAAATCCATTCTTTTCAGCTGTCTGCCGGGACTGCTCACCTGCTCCTTCTGCTTTAAGTGGCCGAATTCGGCCACAATAGGACGCGGTCTCCCGTCTCCGGTCTTCGGAGCCCCAATGCGATGCACTCTTTAAAACCCCGTTTTTCACCGTGTCCTCCTGCCTGCAGCTTCAGGTGGGTTTTAATGGAGCTTCTCACGGTCGTTTCCGGGTCCTCTCCGGCAGATTGTGGAATACCAGAAAACAAAAGGTTATTTCTCATGCTACGGGCTTGTAGATCGATAACGGTCTCTTTTATTTTTTTATTTTCTATGTTTAACTGGGTCACATTTTCGGTTAGAGATTTGTGCGAGTCCTGTAGCGTGGCGTTTTTCGCAGCAAGTGTTTCCACTTGCTGCTGGCTGAACTTCAGGAATTCCTTCAGAGATTTAAATTCCCGGTGTAAAATCTCCAGCAGGGACAGCCTCGCATCAAAACTGGAGAATCGCTGATTGACTCCAAGACGTCTACAATGTCTTTGCCGGCAGGCGATGTTGTGCCGGGGGAGTCTGCTGGGCGACATCTTTTGGATGACGGCGTCTCAACTTTGGCCGGGGAAGACGCGCTCTGGGCCTCTTCATTACGAGGTCATGGAAGCACCGGTCGATGAAATCTTGGAGAGCGTCTAAACTCTACTCGTTGTCCTCCAGGGTGTTGGGGATAATTGGACAGATGTGGTTAGTTAAATGACAATTGATTAGTGTATTTGGAATACTTGAAGCTTGAAGCGTTTTTTAAATTCTGTGCTACCATTTGCTTTTTTCCGCCAAATCTCTGACGTCTGACGTCACCTACAACATGAGTCTCTTACCTTCTCCCGTCACTTACCTCCCTCTTCCGTCCATTACATTGTGTTTAGTAAATCCCATTTCTGTGATTCCATTTTAATCCCTTTAAATATTTTCTCACCAAACATTTGTGCAGAAGCCCAAAAGGCTGATTCTGTTCATCTGGACGTAGCGTTTTCAGTGGGAGAAACGTTTCGTCACTCATCCAAAAGTGACTTCTTCAGTCTCAGCTGACTGCACGTTTCCCCAACCTTATAAACAGTACATTTGCACAATGACTGAAACTAGCACCACTGAACAAGGGTCTGTGAGGTCAGTTCCTTGATCATTAATATGCAAATTCTCGTGACCATTGATTAAAGATCAAAAACCACTGATCCCTTAAGTACCATTCACAGAGAGTTGGGGAATGGCTGCAGTCACAGCATTGTAAGATGGTGAAAGATGTACCCTTAGGCCCCCTCCTCGATTCAGAGATGGTCTTTCTCTTTTCACCTAAATGGCCTCCTTGACTCCGCGCTCAAACCAGCGTTCTTCCCTGTCCAGGATGTGTACATCCTCATCATTGAAAGAGTGTCCACTGGCCTGTAGGTGTAAATAGACTGCAGAGTCCTGGCCTGACGAGGTAGCTCTTCTGTGTTGTGCCATCCGCTTCACCAGAGGTTGTTTGGTTTTCCCGATATAAAAATCACGGCAATCCTTCTGGCACTTAACAGCGTACACTACATTACTCTGTTTTTGTCAGGGGACCTGATCCTTGCGGTGGACCAATTTTTTGCGCAGCCTGTTTTGGGGTTAAAAAGCCACAGAGACACGGTGTTTAGAAAAAAATGGGTCTCAATTGATACTCCCGACCCAGTTTCTCCCACTGAAAATGCTACATTCAGCTGAACGGAATCAAACTTTTGGGATTTACTTACCTGGATGATTATGCATGCATCATAAAAACACATATAAAGTATAACCAGCCAGTAAAATACTGTGTCCATATCTTTCACTCTAAAAGTGATGCTGCACCTTTTCTCTTTTTCTCAGAGTATGTATCGTATGTATTAGAGCTATTTTGTTATATATTTTTTTAACTTTGTTGTATAATGTATTATTTAATTTAGTTTAATTAGTTACTGTTCTTACTGTCCTGGAGAAACTGTGAAAAGATAATTTCTTCTGGGATTAATAAAGTTTTCTGATCCTAATAAAAGTATTCTGATCCTAAGTATTTTGATGAATTCACTGAATTCTGGCAACAGCTTAATAACACCCAAAAAGCATTTTACTGTGGTGTATTATTAGTAAATCTGACCTGTCGCATTTGACTGCATTAAATATGTTAGTGATGTGTCGGTCGCGAACGAAACGGCTCTTACAGCTGACTCTTTGAAGTGAACGACGTGAGATGGCTCCGGTGGGGTTTTTTTCTTTCTCTCACCCTCTCTTTCGCACTTTATTTCCGCTTCACTCCGCACGCCAGCCTTGTGCTTTGCGCTGGGAAAAGGGGGGGGAGTTACACTCGCAGTAGCACAGGAACAGAGCCGGAGGGAAAGAGAGAGAAAGAGAGCCAGGGACAACAACGTCACATTAGAAAGGTATAGTGATCATCCACAACTATTTTCAGTTGCAGATGATAAAGGATTCAGAAAGTTTATTCATGCAGGCCCATATGACAGAGAATGTGCATCTTCTTTTTGTTTTCATATTTTAATTTATATTTAATTGTGTTGTGGTTTGCAGTGTTTTGTGTTGTTTCACTTTAAATTTGTTTAAAAGGAAAAAGCTGAAAATTTAAATAGTTAAAAGTTGAAACGTAAATAGTTCGTTTTTGTATTATATGATTTAATTATTAGATTTTATGTGGAGTGAATAAATAAAAGTATATTTACAGTGGTCCCTAGAGACAAAGGGGCCACCTAAACCCCGAAGCACGTACAAACTCCAAAACACGTACAAACTCCGAAGCACGTACAAAAGACAACAGAAGTGCTCCAGGATGCTAGGGGCAGTGTTGAGCTTTTGTTACCTAGTGGCTACACAAGCCAGGAAGTACCAACGACTGGATTTGGTGTGTGGTAGTAGCAGGTAAATGAACATTTTTTTTTAAATTATTTGAATATATATGAGTGCTTGTGTATAAATACACAAACAATACACATATGCTTTCAATTGTGTAATTTAAGTGATCTAGGTAGCTCTGTTTTGGAAATGTGTTTTGGAGTTTGTACATGCTTTGGAGTTTGTACGTGCTTTTTGGACTTTGCACGTGCTTTGTCTCTCGGGGCCACCGTAGTACGGTGGCCCTCAGAGGCCAAACAGACTGCAACTTCAGAAAACACCTGCAAAAAGAAAAACGCTGCAAAAAGAAAAACGCTGCAAAAGCACACAAAACACAACGGAAATGTTTCTGGGGAGACAATAACCCGACGGACCAGTTGCACGAACCAAAACATGTATGTATATTCCAGATATCTGTAGTATTATTAGAATCATATTATTACAACACATTTACCTCTCCTCCACTTCTTTGAAGTGTCTCCCAGTCCCAGGCTGTGTCCCAATTAAGAGACCGCACGCTTGAAGTATGCATTTTGAGTGCGATGACGGCTGTCCCAATTCGAAGTGTACTTAAAATGCATACTCCAAATGTGCCGTCAATTTCCCCAAATATCAAGCGTGGTCCGGTGCACGCTTCATGGTCCCATATATCCCACAATTCATAGCGTGGCGGTGGGTGTGGATAATTTTGCCGCAAAATACGGCAGACGGCAGCGGCCGAAGAGTGAACTGTCAAAAGTAAGTACTGAACATGATGTCACTTATTTATGTGCGAATGTTTAATAATGAAGAACATTAAAACATTACTGTTGGCCACATGTCGGCAAAGTTATGTGACATTAGTGATATTTGTACTTTCAGCGTTAACTTGGTTTTAAAGCCTCTACTTCAAAAAATAGATATAGTTGACCTTAATCTTACAGGGAATGTGATGATTTTATGGAGTTATGACATGGTATGATTTTCTCACCCAATAAAGGAATATTTCATATATCAGTCTACTCTTCATTTTATCAGAAACAGTTATCACAGCTCATACATTTCCTTTTTACACATATATGTAAGCATTGAGCCAAATGCAGGGCTCTAGACTAACTTTTTGACATGGGCGCACCGGTACGCCTAACTTTAAAAAGTTAGGCGTACCGGCACAACAGTTAGGCGCACTCAAATTTTTCAACCGCATCGCTTAACACCGCAGTTTTACATGTGCACTTTCTTTGGGGGGAAGTCCATACAGACAATATTCATTTCTAAATTATTAACTAACAAACTTGTGCTTAAATTGCTTTGTCAATATTGTAGAACATGTTAAACTTAATCATCATCTTGGCTCCTCTGATGACCTGTTTGCTGCTGCCTGCTGCTGAAAGGCAGTGGGAAGAGGGGACACTTGGGCAGTGCATTTATTGCAGCATATGATGTCTTTTCTGGATACACTGTGCTTTTTCAGCATTCAAAGATTGATGGCACCGTGTCAGAGCTGGCTATGAATTTCAGACGGATCAGGCCTTAACTTAACACAAAAGTTATCAATAGTTCTTTTCATCTTTTCTTATTACCCACAGCTACATCCACTTCTGTCAGGCCTAGGCTGCTCACTAGGGCTGAGTATCATCACTAATTTCTCTAATCCATTCGATTCCGGTTCTTAAAGTCCTGATTCGATTCAATTTAGTCTCAGACAGTGAGAAATATTATAATTCTGATCATTTATCAGTACCGATACATGTGAGACTTCATCAGAATTGCGAACATCACAGCAGATGCCTTTGTGTCAAAGTAACTGAAAATAAAACACAGAAAAACATGAAGGAGATTTTCCTGGTCTGGCGTTTTATAGCAGATAACCTTAAAAATATTCTGCAATATTCTGCAATTTTGCATAATTTTAAGAAGTTTAAATTTCTTCAGTATTGAACAGCAGAAATTAGGCTTTCTTGTCCGAGGTCATTTAAGTGAATAAAGAAAAAGAAAAGAAAAAGACAGTGGCCGACAGCGCTGTAAACAACGGTAGACTGGTGGGTAATAAGCGAATTAATAATGCAGAAAACAGAGAGGGAGAGAGGGAGCTGTGCATGAAGTGTGATTTTTATCATGGTGGAAACAAAACAGCAAAAGTAAGAGAGAATTCATGACGACATTGCTCAAATGTGAAGCGCAGTTTGCTGCTTCTTTTGCTGCTCGCTCGGCGAATTTTGGTTGGAGAGACAAAACTTGCAGCTCAGAATCAGCGCAAAAAAGATGGAAACACAGTGGACCCGACGCATCAGAATCGCTAAGCTCCGACGGCGTGTCCGTGTTCGGGCCGTGGGGTGAGAAAGCCGAGAAAGACAAAGCTGATTCTGATGCGTCGGGTCCGCTCTGTGTTTACGTCTTTGTATGGAATCCGTTAATGAATTGATATCGCTTTATTCAAGCTACTCACCTCTCTCTTCCACCGGCACTTTCAACTGGACCACGGCCAATCAGAGAGGTCCCGCCCCTGACTATCTCTGATTGGTTTAGTCCACGATAGGGGCATAATGTGTGTCTGTTGTTGACCACACGGAGAGTTGCAGAGAGATTTTTTTTTTTTTTGTTACTCGCAAATATTTTTTTTTAGTCGCACCACGGAAAAATTTGGTCGCATTTGCGACCAAATTGGTCGCACTCTAGAGCCCTGGCCAAATGTAATGTAATGCCAACATATTAAACGAACAATATTTGTCTCTTACATATAGTACATCTATATATACACTGTCAAAGGTACTTGTCTTTGAGTGAAGATTTAAGGTGATAGGAAATATAACTAGAAAGTGCATTTTCTGAAGAAACTGCAGTGTGAATGCTTGAATCTGAATGTATGCACTGAAATGAATTAATTGCTGAATTTTAAGTTAAAAATGTTGAATGAGATGAAAAATACAGAAATTTGCATCTGAAATCAAAAGTGCTGAACTGCTAAAAGCTGACAACCACAGAGTAGAAGTTGGAAAAGAGCTGAAAATGTTTTAATTGTAAATTAGAAAAACATAAGAAATGAGAAAAGAAAATTTAGAGTCAGAAAACATCTGAATGAATATTAAAAGTTCATATTCTTTAAATCACTGAATGAATAAAATGTGATCCCTCCACTTGGATCCACACAGTTTTAAAGGTTTACATCTCTGAGCTTTGAAAGACACGGTGCTGGAAAGAGAAGAACGATGGCGACGTTTTGAGGGTAAAATGATGGCTGTAGAGCAAACACTGTGGACACAGCAGCAGTTGAAAGAGAAGTTTTTAAGATGAATCTTGGCACAGTGAGAGACAGAGCTCATTAAGCAGGCAGGTGTGAGCCTGGTTGCTATAGTGACTGCACCCAATGGCTCCATACACACGCACACAGACATGCACCTCACTTTTGATGCTTAAAATGAACAGAAAAGTCAGCCCCAAACAAATCGTTCCCAAATGAAAAGGACAAGTCGTATTGACAAAATTCTTTCACTGTGAGCGACAGCAATGTCTAGTCTACAAAATTCTCAGTTTTCATGCCTGTAGAGTTTATTATATGGACGTGGTGACAGTGTAAAAACACCATGCTCTTCTGATTTTCAAACGAACCTTCTGAGCCATTTTAACATTGGAGTCTATGGAGGAGTTGGAGGGAGGAGGCTGTGCATTGGTGACATTCATGAAAGAACCATAACACCTAGTACAAAAATAAACACATTGGATGAAAGAGGACAGCGATGGCTACGTTTTGAGGGTAAAATCACACCTGTAGAGCAAACGCCGCGGACACAGCAGCAGTTTTAAAAAAGATTTTAAGATTAATTTTTTTGCTCCTCTCACTCTAGCAGTTGAGCTGTCTCACTCTAGCCCCAACATTCCGTCCCATACACACCCATTATAAACTCTGAAACGGCTGAAAAAACATCATGAAAGTTAAACTGGAACTGAAGAAAAAGTATAATAGATATTGAAAAGATAAATACAAGTTGAATAGTTGAATGTCTTGTCTTCGTTTTAAAGTTTGAATGATGGCTCTACGTCAATGTATGTGGAAGGAGATACAGTTTAAAGAGTAGTGAGTTGAATGAGAATTTGAAGGGTCTCTCCATTGAAATACATGGGAAATTTTTGTTGAAAAAAGTTGAGTAAAATTAAAAATATAAATGTTAAAAATGAGAAAAATACAAGCAGTCATGTCCTAAAGAAGAGGAATCTAAAGGTGTTTGAATGGTTTTTCTAAGTTGAACGGTTTTGAAGGAGATAGATGCACACAAACGTACGGAATATGATATAATAACTAGAAAGTGCATTTTCTGAAGAAACTGCAGTGTCAATGCTTGAATCTGAATGTATGCACTGAAATGAATTAATTGCTGAATTTTAAGTTAAAAATGTTGAATGAGATGAAAAATACAGAAATTTGCACTTGAAAACAAAAGTGCTGAACTGCTAAAAGCTGACATCCACAGAGAAGAAGTTGGAAAAGAGCTGAAAATGTTTTAAATGTAAATTAGAAAAACCTAAGAAATGAGAAAAGAAAATTTAGAGTCAGAAAACATCTGAATGAATATTAAAAGTTCATATTCTTTGAATCACTGAATGACTAAAATGTGATCCCTCCACTTGAATCCACACAGTTTTAAAAGTTTAAAAATCTGAGCTTTGAAAGACACGGTGTTGGAAAGAGAAGAACGATGGCGACATTTTGAGGGTAAAATGATGGCTGTAGAGCAAACACTGTGGACACAGCAGCAGTTGAAAGAGAAGTGTTTAAGATGAATCTTGGCAGAGTGAGAGACAGAGCTCGTTAGGCAGGCAGGTGTGAGCCTGGTTGCTATAGTGACTGCACCCAATGGCTCCATACACATGCACACAGACATGCACCTCACTTTTGCTGCTTAAAATGAACAGAAAAGTCAGGTCGAAACAAATCGCTCCCAAATGAAAAGTACAGGTCCTATTGACAAAATTCTTTCACCGTGAGCGACAGCAATGTCTAGTCTACCTAATTCTCAGTTTTCAATGCTTGTGGAGTTTATTATATGGACGTGGTGACAGTGTAAAGACAGCCTGTACTTCTGGTTTTCAAACGAACCTTCTGAACCATTTTAACATTAGAGTCTATGGAGGAGTTGGAGGGAGGAGGCTGTGCTTTGGTGACATTTATGAAAGAACCATAACACCTATTACTATAATAAACACATTGGATGAAAGAGGACAGCGATGGCTACGTTTTGAGGGTAAAATCATACCTGTAGAGCAAACGCTGCAGACACAGCAGCAGTTTTAAAAAAGATTTTAAGATTAATTTTTTTGCTCCTCTCACTCTAGCAGTTGAGCTGTCTCACTCTAGCCCCAACATTCCGTCCCATACACACCCATTATAAACTCTGAAACGGCTGAAAAAACATCATGAAACTTAAACTGGAACTGAAGAAAAAGTATAATAGATATTGAAAAGATAAATACAAGTTGAATAGTTGAATGTCTTGTCTTCATTTTAAAGTTTGAATGGTGGCTCTATGTCAATGTATGTGGAAGTAGTAGGAGTTTAAAAATGAGTAAGTTGAATGAGGATTTGAAGGGTCTCCCCATTGAAATACATAGGGAATTTTTGTTGAAAAAAGTTGAATAAAATTAAAAATATAAATGTTACGAATGAGAAAAATAGAAGCAGTCATATCCAAAAGGAGAGGAATCTAACGGTGTTTGAATGGTTTTTCTAAGTTGAACGGTTTTGAAGGAGTAGGACTACAAAAAACGTACGGAATATATAATAAAATATAATAATAATAATAAAGATTACAACAACAATACTGTGAATGCTTTTACAAGCATTCACACTAATAATAATAATAATAATGATAATAACAATAAAGATTACAACAACAATACTGTGAATGCTTTTACAAGCATTCACACTAATAATAAAGATTACAACAACAATACTGTGAATGCTTTTACAAGCATTCACACTAACTAGAAAAATTTGCATTTCCTGCGAAAATGCTGTGTGCATGCCTTAACGCTGAAGCTGTCTGCTGAAAAGCTGAAAAGATGAAAAGTTGCAAAAAGTTGTATGGTGGTGAAAAAAAAATGTCACCCTGAGCAGGATTCGGACCTGGCCCTCCTGGTCTCAAGGCAGCCACTCATCTCACTGAGCCAAACTCATTCTGACAAATAATAGGTGGAGAGACTGACAATTTCGCTGAAATGAGCAGAAGCTGCTGAGAATTGTGCTGATAAGAGGTGAAAAGGCTGAAAATTTTGCAGAAAAGAGGTGAATCAGCAGAATTTCTGCTGAAAAGAGGTAAAGAAGCAAAAACTTGCGCTAAAAAGAGATGAATCAGCAGAATTTCTGCTCAAAAGAGGTTTTTTCTGAAAAAAGCTGATATTTGTGCTGATAAGAGGTGAAAAAGCTGAAAATTTTGCAGAAGAGGTGAATAAGCAGAATATGGCCTTAAAAGAGGTGAAAATTTGGCTGAAAAGAGTTCAATCAGCAGAATTTCTGCTGAAAAGAGTTCTGCAGAACTGCAGAAGTCACAATTCTGCTGAAACGAGGTGAAGAAGAGGTGTTGGGCTGTTGAGAAGAGTTAAATAAGTTGAACTGATGATTGGGTAGAAATACTATGATTTGGCAATAATACTGCATTTTAGCACAACTCCTGAGATTTGATTGAAATACTATGATTTAGAAGAAATATTATGACTTTGTACAAATACAATGTTTTGGCACAAATACTATGATTCTATGATTTAGTTCGAATGCTATGATTTGAAACAAACACTATGATTTGGCAGAAATACTATTATTTAGTAGAAATACTATGATTTACCAAAAGTACAATGTTTCTGCAAAAATACTATGATTTTGCAGAAATACTATGGCTTAGTAGTAATACTATAACATCACAGATATATGATGATTTTGCAGACATAGTATGTTTTTGCACAAATACTACAATTTCACTCAAAAACTATGAATACTATGATTTGGTAGAAATGCTATGTTTTAACATAACTAATATCTTTTGACAGAAATTTCTGCTAAAAGGTACTATTTCTGCTTTTTAGCAGAAATGCTGTAATTTGGCATAAATACTATGATTCGGGAAAAATACTATGATTTGGCAGATATACTATAATCAGCACATATACTATAACATGACAGAAATTCCTCCACTTAGTAGTAATACTATAACATAACACAAATGTTATGATTTGACACAAAAACCATGATTTAGCAGAAATACTATGATTTAGCAGAAGTACTAAGATGTAGTAAAAGTACTTTGATTTAACAGAAATACAATTATGGAGGAGTAATACTTTAAAATGGGAGAAATATTGATACACACACACATACACAGAGCCTAAAGGGAACAGTATTTGTGCCATGGAGTGTTAACAAGAATCTGAGGTCCATATTAGAAAAGCTGCTAAAATCATAGAAGTTTGCAGAATTGTAATAAATGATCAATATGAATTACTGGTCTGTGATAGTGTATTAATTTGTAGGGAAAAAAAATGTTGACCAAGGTTGAATTGAACCCGCGATCTTTGGGCTGCCGTCTGGTGTCATTACCAACTGCGCCACTGGGAAAGAGAGCGGCGGCGGCTGAAAAACAGGGAGATGAGCTGTCAGGTTTAGATCGCGGTGAGAGGCGTAAAACGCCGATTTTTAGAGTTACAAAACGTCGTGTAACTCAAACACTAGGTGGAATAGAAGCATCATTCTTGTACTGGGTGAATCAGCGGACTTTGGTGTACTTTGACTGTGATTTTTATTGCTCTTTGTACCTCCAACGCGGAGATATGACGAGAGAAGAAACGGCTTCATTTTCAGAGTTTGAAAAGTGAGAGGAGGACAGATTTCCACCCCTCAAACAAACGTAATTCATTGCTCAACAGTAAGATGACTGTAAAAACTGCTCCAACCGTGAGTGTCAGCAGTGTCTGAAGATGAATTGGCACAAGCCTCTCGTCTTAACTTTGCTTTGTTAAAATTATTTATGATTTGGCAGAAACACTGGGACTTGGTAGAAATACTATGATTTACATGAAATACTTTGACTTAGCAGAAATCCTATAATCTAGCAAAAAGCACTACAGCATAGCAGAAGTTCTATCATTGAGCAGAATTACTAGGATTTAGTACAAACACTATGATTTGGCTCAAAAACCTTTATTTTGCAGTTATATTGTGATTTGGCAGAAATACTATGAGCAGTAATAATATAACATAGCAGAAATACTGTTATTTTGTGGAAATACTATGCTTTGGCACAAATACCATGATTTGGCAAAAATACTATGATTTAGCAGAAATACTATGATTGAGCAGAAGTACTAAGATGTAGTAGAAGTACTTTGATTTAACAGAAATACTATTATGGAGGAGTAATACTTTAACATGGGAGAAATATTGATACAGACACAGAAACACATACACATACAGTACACAGAGCCTAAAGGGAACAGAGGCTGTTAAGAGTCTGGGCTTGGTATATCTAGGTCAGTTAAATTAGCTGCACCTGCTGTAATCAGCCCTTACACACACAGACACAGAGAGAGCTATAAGTTTTCTGCAGTGTATTTCTCACATTCACATTCAGGATTCCCCTCGAACCTCCTGGTCTCAAGGCAGCTACTCATCTCACTGAGCCAAACTCATTCTCACAAAGAAGAGGTAGATAGACTGACAATTGTGCTGAAATTATCAGAAGCTGCTGAGAACTGTGCTGATAAGAGGCAAAAAGGATGAAAATTTTGCAGAAAAGAGGTGAATCAGCAGAATTTCTGCAGAAAAGAGGCAAAGAAGCAGAACGTTGTGCTGAAAAGAGGTGAATCAGCAGAGTTTCTGCTGAAAAGAGGTTTTTTTTCTGAAAACCGCCAAGAAAGCTGGAATTTGTGCTGAAAAGGGGTGAAAAAAATGAAAATTTTGCTGAAAAGGGGTGGAGAAGCTAAAGTATACCAAATCAAAGTATTTGTGCCAAAACATGGTATTTCTGCCATATTGTGGTATTTGTGCCACAAAAGTTACTACATTACAACATGAATACGGATTAAAGATGAAAGAAACTGGCAACAAATTCCTCCACTACAAACCAGTCTGATACCACTTCTTTGCAGTGTTCACGTTTACTAAGGCACTACCCAAAAGGCGCCACAAGAGGGCACTCCAACACAAGAGATGACCTATGTACACTGATGCACTTAGTAACAGTCAGCCTCCTACTTAGCCACTACGTAATACAGCGATATTACAGTGTACAAATTCACATAAATTTGCAGGGGGAACAAACGAAGCAGGAACAAGCCCAAAACAATCAAATAACTGTGCTGCCATAGCTATCGCTAACTAGCACATACGCTAAAGGTAACTAAAACCAATACACACAAGTAGCAGGGTAAACATCTTAAGCATGGAACATTAACTCACGTTTATGTGACACACACCATCCCCAACAAATACAGGATGGGCTATTTGCTCCCCTTTCCAGCAGCTCTCTCCTCAATCGTTAGCCCAGGAACGAAGGAAGACCATCTAGCTCAGAAGTCCCATGAATCCCCTCACTGCTCAGAGGCTGCTGGGTAATGTAGCTCACACTAACACAGGTTTTTGTACAAGCACAAATACTATAACATAGCAGAAATACTGTGATTTTGTTGAAATACTATGCTTTAGGACAAATACTATGATTTGGCAGAAATACTATGTTTTAGGACATATACTATGATTTGGCTCAAATACTATGATATAGCAGCAATACTATGTTTTGGTACAAATGCTGTGCTTAGGCACAAATATTATGATTTGGCAGACACTATGATTTAGCAGAGATAATATATGATTTGGCAGAAATACTAAACTTTGGTACAAATACTATAATTGAGTGCAAGTACTTTAAGATAACAGAAATACTATGATTTAGCAGAAATACAATGTTTTTGCAGAAACACTATAATTTCACTCAAATACTTTGAAATAGCCGTAATACTATGATTTGGCAGAACATAACAGAAATTCTACGACTTAGTAGTAATACTATAACATAACAGAAATATTACTTGGGCACAAATACTATAATTTGGCACAAGTACCATGTTTTTTACAAAATCCCATAATTTGGCACAAATACTATGATTTGGCAGACACGATGATTTAGCAGAGATAATATGATTTGGCCAAATACTAAACTTTGGCACAAATACTATAATTGAGTACTTTAAGATGAGAGAAATACTATGATTTTGCAGAAATACAATGTCTTTGCAGAAACACTGTAATTTCACTCAAATAATATGAAATAGCAGTAATACTATGATTTGGCAGAAATACTATGTTTCAGTACAAATACTATGACAAAGCAGAAATACTATGACTTAGAAGTAATACTATAACAAAAGGGATTCCTCAAAATACTATGAAATTGCAGTAATTCTATGATTTGGCAGAAATACTGTACTGTACAAATACAATGCTTTGGTACAAATACTATATTTTGATTTGAATACTATGATTTGGCACGAGTAGTATGATTTAGTACAAATACTACGAATTGGCAGAAATACTGTGACTTAATAGTAATACTATAACATAACAGATATACTATGATTTTGCAGACAGTCTATGTTTTTGCTCAACTAGCACAACATGGCAGAAATACTATGATTTGGCACAAGTACTATGATTTAGTACAAATACTCTTATTGGCACAAATACTATGTTTCAGTACAAATACTACGATTTGGCAATAATACTGGGTTTTAGCACAACTACTGAGATTTGGGTGAAATACTATGATTTAGAAGAAATACTATGACTTCAGCACAAATACAATGTTTTGGTTCAAATAATATGATTTGCAAAAATACTATGATTTGGCACAAGTACCATGATTTAGTACAAATACTACAATTTCGCTCAAATACTATGAAATTGCAGTGATACTATGATTTTGAAGGAATACTATGATTTGGTAGAAATACTATGCCTTAGTAGTAATTCTATAACATAGCAGATATAATGTGATTTTGCAGAAATTCTATGTTTTTGCACAAATACTCCAATTTGGCAGAAATACTATGTTTGGGCAGTAATACTATGATTTGCTATAAATACTATGATTTGGCACATATACTATAATCAGCAGATATACTATAACATAACAGAAATTCTACGACTTAGTAGTAACACTATAATATAACAGAAATTTTAACTGGGCACAAATAACATGATTTGGCACAAATACCATGATTTGGCAAAAAGATACCATGATTTGCCACAAATACGATCATATTGCAGAAATACTATGATTGGGTACAAATACTATGATTTGGCACAAGTACTATGAATAAGTACAAATACTATGATTTGGCAGAAATACTATGATTTAGCAGAAATACTATGTTTTAACATAAATAATATCTTTTGACAGAAATTTCTGCTAAAAGGTACTATTTCTGCTTTTTAGCAGAAATACTGTAATTTTGCATAAATACTATGATTTGGGATAAATACTATGATTGAACAGAAGTACTAAGATGTAGTAGAAGTACTTTGATTTAGCACAAATACTATTATGGAGGAGTAATACTTTAACATGGGAGAGATATTGATACACACACACACATACACAGAGAGCAAAGTGTACAGGGGCTGTTAAGAGTCTGGGCTTGGTATATCTAGGTCAGCTAAATTGGCTGCACCTGCTGTAATCAGCACTTACACACACAGACACAGAGAGAGCTATGGGTTTCCTTCAGTGTATTTCTCACATTCAGGATTCCCCTCGAACAAATGGCCATAATTTCCTAACCGTAGGAGCTAGAACGGTCATTCTGACACCGTTTTGTTCAGAAGAGATGGGGAAATCTGCAGGTCTTCATAATTCAGAGATATAATATAAATTATTGAAGATATATGACTTGTAATACACTGTAACTGAGTAGAGGCAAAGCAAAACTGCCTTGACCTGCCCTCAAACAACGTTTTGTAACTCTAAATCTATATGGAGCATCAAAATCATTCTTTCACCGTAAGAAACAGCAGGCTTTGGTGAACAGTCATGGAAATTTTCAGGTCTCTGTTGAAATCCATCAAAAGATCTGACGAGAGAAAAAGTGCCTCATTTCCAGAGTTTGAAATCTGAACAGATCTGAGCGAGGGACAAATTTCCTATCCTCAAACAAGTGTAATTCATGGCCAAACGGTAATAGGTGAGGAAGAAATTTTGAATTGTGAGCATCAGGGATGTCTGAAGATATATTGGCACAAGCCTCATGTCTCAACTTTGTTTCGTTAAGGAGATATGACGATTTGAAAATGCCTCTCATTAGAGAAATCCAGCGCTGATTTTGAACAAACTCTCCATTGACTTTCTATGGAGAGTTTTGAGACTTTGTGTTGCTCTGAGGAGATTTGCAAAACATCTGTAAATCCCACAACAATGATAGTGACATCTTCTGAAAGCCAGCACAAATACCTACGTTTTGATGTATAATTTGTGGGGGTTGAGTGGAAATTGAGCGAATAGCAAGAAGTTGTTCGGACAAGAAGAGAAAATTCAGAAATTTCCACTGTCCACTCTGAGTTAATTGCATAGCAACCATAACAACGCATGTATTTTCTGAAAAATCACAATTTTGCAACTGAAAACTTAAAGAGGTATAAAATTAAAACGGTAGAAGATCTGAAAAAGCTGAATCACTCAGGAATAGCCCAATAATCTGAGAACATTTTAAAGTTTGAATGGAGTTTCTAGGTGAAAGTATAAGAAAGTAGTTAAGTTTCAAAAACAAGCAAGTTTTAGCAGAATTGTGGAAGTTTTCCATTCATTTCACTGGGACAAATTAAAGGAAAAAAGTGTAATATTTTAAAAAGTATAATAGTAATAAACACCAAAAGTCATAGCACACATTAGCAGAAATAGCAGAACAGTTTAGAGTTTGAACTGAGAAAATCGGCTGAAAACTGAGGAAGTAGTTAGACGGCAAAAAATGTACGGAAGTCCCACGAATAATAAAGAATAAAGAGAAACAGGAACTCAATAGTGTGGAAGCCCTTTGAGGGCATCCACACAACTAGAAAAATTTGCATTTCCTGCGAAAATGCTGTGTGGATGCCTTAACGCTGAAGCTGTCTGCTCAAAAACTGAAAAAGATGAAAAGTTGCAAAAAGTTGTATGGTGGTGAAAAAAAAAAAAAATTGCCCTGAGCAGGACTCGAACCTAGCCCTCCAGGTCTTAAGGCAGCCACTCATCTCACTGAGCCAAACTCACTCTGACAAAGAAGAGGTGGAGAGACGGACAATTCTGCTGAAATGAGCAGAAGCTGCTGAGAATTGTGCTGATAAGAGGAGAAAAGGCTGAAAATTTTGCAGAAAAGAGGTGAATCAGCAGAATTTCTGCTGAAAAGAGGCAGAACAACCTGGTTCTGCTCAAATTCACCAATCAGAGGTACTGCTTCTGTCTGCTTCATCAGGCTGTGTACTTGTATTTATTTCTGCCATGGAGCGTTAACAAGAATCTGAGGTCCATATTAGAAAAGCTGCTAAAATCATAAAACTTTGCAGAATTGTAATAAATTAGCAATATAAATTACAGGTCTGTGATAGTCTATAAATTTGTAGTGAAAAAAAAACGTGGACGAAGGTGGAATTGAACCCACGACCTTTGAGCTGCAGACCGGTGTGATTACTGATTGCGCCACCTGGAAAGGGGGCGGAGGCTGAAAAACAGAGACATGACCAGTCAAAAAGTAGATCGCGGTGAGAGGCGAAAAACGCCGTTTTTTGGAGTTACAAAACGTCGTGTAACTCAAAAACTAGGAGGGCTAGCAGCATAATTCTTGTACTGGGTGAATCAGCGGACTTTGGTGTACTTTGACTGCGGTTTTCATTGTTCTTCGTACCTCGGTCGCGGAGATATGACGAGAGAAGAAACGGCTTCATTTTTGGAGTTTGAAAACTGAGACGAGGACAGATTTCCACCCCTCAAACAAACGTAATTCATTGCTCAACGGTAAGATAATTGTAAAAACTGCTTCCACTGTGAGTGTCAGCAGTGTCTGAAGATATATTGGCACAAGCCTCATGTCCTAACTTTGCTTTGTTTAAGAGATATGACGATTTGAAAATGCCTCTCATTAGAGAGTCCCAGCGCTGATTTTGAACAGACTCTCCATTGACTTTCTATGGAGAGTTTTAAGACTTTGTGTTGCTCTGAGGCGATTTGATAAAAATCTGTAACTTCCACAACAGTGATAGTGACATTTTCTGAAAGCCAGCAAAAATACCTACGTTTTGATGTATAATTTGTGGGGGTTGAGTGGAAATTGAGTGAGTAGCAAGAAGTTGTTCAGACATGAAGAGAAAATTCAGAACAGACCAGCGCTCACTCTGAGTTAATTGCATAGCAACCATAGCAACGCATGTATTTTCTGAAAATCACAATTTTGCAACTGACAACTTAAAGAGAGATAAGATTAAAACGGTAGAAGGTCTGAAAAAGCTGAATCAGACAGGAATAGCCCAATACTTTGAGAACATTATAAAGTTTGAATGGAGTTTCTAGGTGAAAGTATGAGGAAGTAGTTAAGTTTCAAAAACAAGCAAGTTTTAGCAGAATTGTGGAAGTTTTCCATTCATTTCAATGGGACAAATTAAAGGAAAAAAGTGTATTATTTTAAAAAGTATAATAGTAATAAACACCAAAACTCATAGCAGTCATTAGCAGAAAGAGCAGAACAGTTTAGAGTTTGAACGGAGAAAATCGGCTGAAAACTGAGGGAGTAGTTAAACGGCGAAATACGGAGCAACTAGAAGAATAAAGTATAAAGATAAAGAATAAAGAGAAACAGGAACTCAATAGTGTGGAAGCCCTTTTAGGGCATCCACACAATTTGCATTTCCTGCGAAAATGCTGTGTGGATGCCTTAACGCTGAAGCTGTCTGCTGAAAATGACTGAAAAAGATGAAAAGCTGCAAAAAATTGTATGGCAGTAAAGAAACTGATTTGAAACTGTTTGAATGGTTTTTCTAAGTTGAACGGTTTTGAAGGAGATAGATGCACAAAAACGTACGGAATATGATATAATAACTAGAAAGTGCATTTTCTGAAGAAACTGCAGTGTGAATGCTTGAATCTGAATGTAGGCACTGAAATGAATTAATTGCTGAATTTTAAGTTAAAAATGTTAAATGAGATGAAAAATACAGAAATTTGCACCTGAAAACAAAAGTGCTGAACTGCTAAAAGCTGACAACCACAGAGAAGAAGTTGGAAAATAGCTGAAAATGTTTTAATTGTTAATTAGAAAAACATAAGAAATGAGAAAAGAAAATTTAGAGTCAGAAAACATCTCAATGAATATTAAAAGTTCATATTCTTTGAATCACTGAATGACTAAAATGTGATCCCTCCACTTGGATCCACACAGTTTAAAAAGTTTACATTTCTGAGCTTTGAAAGACACGGTGTGGGAAAGAGAACAACAATGGTGATGTTTTGAGGGTAAAATGATGGCTGTAGAGCAAACACTGTGGACACAGCAGCAGTTGAAAGAGAAGTGTTTAAGATGAATCTTGGCAGAGTGAGAGACAGAGCTCGTTAGGCAGGCAGGTGTGAGCCTGGTTGCTATAGTGACTGCACCCAATGGCTCCATACACACGCACACAGACATGCACCTCACTTTTGATGCTTAAAATGAACAGAAAAGTCAGGCCGAAACAAATCGCTCCCAAATGAAAAGTACAAGTCGTATTGACAAAATTCTTTCACCGTGAGCGGCAGCAATGTCTAGTCTACTGAATTCTCCGTTTTCATGTCTGTGGAGTTTATTATATGGACGTGGTGACAGTGGAAAGACACCATGCTCTTCTGATTTTCAAACGAACCTTCTGAGCCATTTTAACATTAGAGTCTATGGAAGAGTTGGAGGGAGGAGGCTGTGGTTTGGTGACATTTATGAAAGAACCATAACACCTAGTACAATAGTAAACACATTGGATGAAAGAGGACAGCGATGGCTACGTTTTGAGGGTAAAATCATACCTGTAGATCAAACGCTGCGGACACAGCAGCAGTTTTAAAAAATATTTTAAGATTAATTTCTTTGCTCCTCTCACTCTAGCAGTTGAGCTGTCTCACTCTAGCCCCAACATTCCGTCCCATACACACCCATTATAAACTCTGAAACGGCTGAAAAAACATCATGAAACTTAAACTGGAACTGAAGAAAAAATATAATAGATATTGAAAAGATAAATACAAGTTGAATAGTTGAATGTCTTGTCTTCGTTTTAAAGTTTGAATGGTGGCTCTTCATCAATGTATGTGGAAGTAGATACAGTTTAAAGAGGAGTAAGTTGAAGGAGATTTTGAAGGGTCTCCCCATTGAAATACATGGGAAATTTTTGGTGAAAAAAGTTGAATAATTTTAAAAATATAAATGTTAAAAATGAGAAAAATACAAGCAGTCATGTCCAAAAGAAGAGGAATCTAACGGTGTTTGAATGGTTTTTCTATGTTGAACGGTTTTGAAGGAGATAGAGTACAAAAAACATACGGAATCTATAATAAAATAGAATAAAGATTAGAAGAACAATACTGTGAATGCTTTTACAAGCATTCACACTAATAAAATAGAATAAAGATTAGAAGAACAATACTGTGAATGCTTTTACAAGCATTCACACTAATTAGAAGAACAATACTGTGAATGCTTTTACAAGCATTCACACTAATAAAGATTACAACAACAATACTGTGAATGCTTTTACAAGCATTCACACTAATAATAATAAAGATTACAACAACAATACTGTGAATGCTTTTACAAGCATTCACAATAAATAACTGCAACTTGAATCTTTGACCCAGAGTTCAAGCTCACTGCTGTAATATATCCTGTAATATTTTTAAATATATCATAATAATCTGACAATACATATAATATTGGCCATATTATATTTACATTACCACAGTGAGATGACTTTAGTCTCATGAACAACATTAGCTAATTGTTATTCACTAACTGATCTTGAAATGACTGTTCAGTACAGAAATGAAGCCCAAAAATCATGTTTTACAGTCCCGTGGTCTCAGCCTCAGATACTCAACTAATCAAAGCGATGTCATGACAAAAATGAATGACCAACAAAACATTTTTTCTCCTTCATTTATGTCACACAATGCTGTATGAAACGTTTCTCGCGGTTAGTATCATGGTTGCTAGGCAACCTGAACAGCGCGACGAAGGCTAGACCGTCCCATTTCAGAAGCCTCTCACTTCCGCACTTCTCGTACTTATAGTACGCACCGTACGTAGTGTGGTGTGCGGTCTGTTAATTGGGACACAGCCCCAGCCCTCTTGTTAGCATGTTTTGGTTTGTGCAACTGGTCCGTCGGGTTATTGTCTCCCCAGAAACATTTCCGTTATGTTTTGTGTGCTTTTGCAGCGTTTTTCTTTTTGCAGCGTTTTTCTTTTTGCAGGTGTTTTTCTTTTTGCAGCATTTTTCTTTTTGCAGGTGTTTTCTGAAGTTGCAGTGCAGCGTTTTTCTTGAAGTTGCAGTGTAGCGTTTTTCTTTTTGCAGGTGTCTGTCCAAGCGCAGTCATCCAGCTCTGCACCACTAATCACTTTCATGTAGTTTTTCTTCTTTTTTCTTGCACACCTGTAATATAAAGTATTGAAATATCTGTCAAAATCCGACTCAGAAAGAAGTATATTAAAAATGTCTGTTACGGTATATAATACTCTAATACCTTTGGCACACAAAAACATGCCTGAGTCTAACTTCAATAAGCAGATGGTTGCAATCTGGTGGTAAATATTGTTTTGTCTTCTTTTGCACAACATGCAGGTAAACTATACAGATTTCAGGTTTATATGGTGGACTAGTTTGGAGTGCAGGATTTATCCTAAATCCTGCAGATTTATAGCTGACATTAGAATTGGAAATTCAGCAGAAAAGAAATATCAAAGTTAGAGAGCTAAAAGCAGCAGATCTGATGAAGCTGTTCAGAAAGTGGGCTTTATGTTCTTAAATTCAGTCTGACATTTGGTCACTCTTGCTCCGTTATAGTTGAATAATGTAAACTTGCAACTGTGGTGAAACTGCCTCAGAAACACATTATAATTCAAATGTGCATGTGCAAGTAGGTGCACAGATAACTGTTTCACTCTGCTACTTAAACAAATCACGTTAAATCTCTGCCTGTAGCTGTTCAGTGTTCACATTGAGTGCTTGGAGCCACATTTCTCTACTCCCCAATAATCCAATTTATTGAAAAAGATCACAAATGAATTAAAGTGAACATAATGTGGAGCATTTGAGGAAGAGAGAACCCGATGGAAGATGCATAGAAGAATACTATAATAATAATGATAATAATACTACTAATAATAATAATCTTGTTTTCCTTATTACAGTGAGCAAAGCAGGTTTCATGTTTTAGGCTTTTCAACACATTTCTACACAGAGTTCAGTTACACCATAAGAACATCTCTGTCATTTTCAAAAGTGCACACGGATATCTTTATTTCTGATACTTCCCTTGACAGGTACTATCCAACATTGTGATATATGATGCCATATCAGTCAAAGCTATTAAAAGCACTGTGTTTGTAAGATTCAGGCATTAACACACTATGTGTAATTTTGACTTTAATACATGCAAACAGTTTAATACAGCCTGCAGAAAAGCCCAGAGTGATGCTCAAATTTACGCACCCACATGGACAGCTCAAGAACTTATGGTAAATAATGTTTTGTGTTCTTGTGCACTGTTTACGAGTTTCTGATTTGTAAAGTTGGTCCATTAAGTAAATCTGGCCCGGTCTGTGGCTGATAGAGATGTGCCTGATTTGTAGATTCTGTATGGTCCATAAACCCAGACCATCAGGCTAACTGTTCATGGCAGGCCAAAAAAACCCTCAGGCTGCTGGGATGGTGATCCCAGGTACAGATCTACCCCCATCTTCAGTGTGACTACTTCTGCTCAACATACAATAATTTTTATCCAATTTTTAAAAAGTCATTATTCACGTCCCATCAACTGCTCTCATTCCTCTTTATAAGTAAAAAAGGGTCACTGTATTTTTTGTGTGGAGCATTTAATTAGAAAACAAATGTCTACTGAGTAAAATAAAAATAGAACTGTGAAATAAAAACTAGCTTATGTACACATCATCAAAAAAGAAGAAAGAAAGCAAAGCAGATGTGAGCTTATAACTTCAATTTTTTTTCAAAAAGATGAGGATGTCTACATTTTCTGGGGAGAGTGTAGACCTCTTTGCTGTAACTATGTCCCCTGCTGTTGAGAACACCCTCTCGCTAGGCACTGAAGTGGCAGGCACACCCAGATAGCGTCTTGCCATTATGGCAAGGTGAGGGTATTTACATTCATTAGTTTTCCACCATGTCAGTGGATCACCATCCACTGGAATGCCACTTGCTGCCTCATAGGATGCCACCTCCTCTTTGATGGTGTCAGCAAAAGCCTTGCTGCCCATGTCCTTCTGTACAAAGGTGTCGCCAAAAAGCTCCGCCATTGCCGACTTCTTTTGAGGAGGACTTGTGTCTGCTCCTTTTGGTGCTGCTTGACCCTACAGGGAAAGTTACTTTATTGATTAAAGCAATAATTTAAAAAAAAAAAATATTTCATTGACATTAAAATGTGGCAATAACTTTGAAGAAAAACATTATCATTAAAAATAAAAAATATATAATTTCTAAATATTTATTTTCTTTACCTCTTCACAGTCTGCAGTGCCAAGACTGCTCACAGTCTCAGTAGTGAGATCAGGCGTAGGGCAAGGTCTAGGTGAGACAGGGACTTGAACCTTGGATCAAGTGCAGTAGTTCTGTGAAGGTACTCCTGTAGGGCTGGTGGTGAAGTGTATCTGTGCTTCAGGTGCTCTCTAATGGCAGTCTTGACATCTCTTGTGATGGTGCTGTCTTCCTCACTTGGGACCATGGATTGTAGGATCCTTGTTTTCAGAGGCAGGATCATGGACACAGATGGTGCAGTTTCAGTGCTCAACAGAGTTGTAACCGCTTTGAGTGGTTTGAGCAGCTGGAGGACCTCCTCTGCCACTCTAACATCATCATCAGACAAGGTGATGATGTCTCTGACATTTTTCTTCAGGGTTTTGTCTGTTAGTGCAGAGTATATAGCTGTCTGCTGCTCAAGATAACGCTCCAACATATCTTAAGTGGAGTTCCACCTTGTTGGGACATCATGTATGAGCTTATGAGTAGGCAGCTGTAGCATGTCTTGCTTGGTCTTAAGCACATGAGCAGCTGTTGAACTTCGGTGGAAGTAGGAAACCACCTTCCTTATCCTCCCAAGGAGGCGGTCCATCTTAATCACTTTAATTCCCTTTTGGGATGCTAAATTAATTGCATGTGCAAAGCACATGAAGAATAGGCAAGAATTTCAGTCTCTAGATGTGCAAAGCTGGTAGAGACATACCCTAAAAGACTGGCAGCTGTAATTGCAGCAAAAGGTGGTTCTACAAACTATTGACTCAGGGGGCTGAATAATTACGCACACCCCACTTTGCAGTTATTTATTTGTAAAAAATGTTTGGAATCATGTATGATTTTCGTTCCACTTCTCACGTGTACAACACTTTGTATTGGTCTTTCACGTGGAATTCCAATAAAATTGATTCATGTTTGTGGCAGTAATGTGACAAAATGTGGAAAAGTTCAAGGGGGCCGAATACTTTTGCAAGCCACTGTATATTGAGAGAGCGAGAGAGAGAGAGAGAGAGAGAGAGAGAGAGATATAGAAGGGGTCGTTAATCCATATCCATATCCATTTTAAGGAAGGTCTATTCCATATTAAGCATTATATTAAGTATTTTTAAGTATTTTTCCACTAGAAAACATTAGCACCCTATTTTTCTCTATTTTTTCTTCACCATTTTTCTCTGTCACTTTGGCACAATTCTCACAACAGGAACTGGTATTTAGATTAAAATCACTGCAATTCTGGACAGTATTCAGGAAAGTGAGTGATCTAGAGCTGTGATGGACAAAAGCACAAACTGTTTTGATGAGTTGTAAGATTCAGGTCAGAAGTGCAACAAATACTTTCAGTAGTGAAGTATGATTTGTGCTGCTTCTCTGGCCCGGGGAGTGCAATCCAAGACAAGATACAATGAACAACAGCTATTAAAAATAAAACAGGGAAACTTAACAAAACAGGGTAAATAGAAGACTAAAAAGAAGAGACAATGCACATTAAACACACAGAAGACATATTAAACACAAAGTCCAAGTCATCCAAAGCCACAAGTAAGAACTCAACATAAAAATGATTACTGAAGAAAATCACACTTCAACAGTATTACTAGAAAAACTCGTGTTATAAAGAAACAATTCTCAAAACCAACAGGAACCATAAACTCACAAAAAACTAAAAATCCAGGGTTCAAGACCGAGGGACCATCACACTAGTAGCTGACAGCATTACTTAGTCTGGTGTAGAATCCCCAGCACTGAATTCTAACAGCTTATTATATCTATCTGCTAATGAGCTGCTCATCATCACAGGAACAAGTAGTTGTGTAGACCCACTGAAGAAACACTATGTGTCCTTTCAAAAGAGCTAAAGAACTCGTCTAAAGCATTGTCAAGCTGAATTATAATGATGGTACACATTGATTTGCTCCAATAAAATGTTGGCAATTAAAATTGTGCAGGCTCTGAGACAAAGATATTCTGAAGGACTAAATTCATTTCTTTTTAAAACATAGTACTTTTTGTTTTTCACACTTAAAGTGCAGACTGAAGCAAGAAATAACCTCTTCATCATTCTGTACCCGCACACAAACTTGTTTAATGATATAGTCTGATGTCACAACCACTTTGTTAAATCAATCAAATGAGTAACAATTGTCTTAGACATAAGTGAAGGCACTAACCAGTCATTGCAGCTATTGTAAATTATGTTACAAGAAACAGACAGGAAGAGATTTGGATTTGGAGTTTAGGGTTCAGCTATATGGTTAGATTCTAGAGCACTAAATGTCAGGGAAAAGGCAACACCCGCTTAAATAAAAGTTGATTGTACATCAGACAAACCTGCCTTCCCGCTTTAGCTTTGCTTCTGTTTCCCTACTGAATATGCTTAGCCTATAGATATGACATTGCAATATAATGGACTAAAACCCACTATCCAAACGGACACTCTCATCTTGAGATCTCTAAATGGGGTAAATGTCTTAAAATGGTTTTGCAAAGCACCTTTATATTCTGGTACAAAAGCTTTACTCACTCCATAATGTGTACAGTGGGTGATTTTCTAAGGAGCTTGGAAAGAAAAGCATCTGGACTTCTTTAGGTTTCCTTGAAGACGTTTCACCTCTCATCCGAGAAGCTTCTTCAGTTCTAAGAGCAATTGGTGAAGCCAATAAAAGAAGCCATCTATGTCCAGTGTGAACGACCATCTTTGAACAGAGGCAGTGGCTTACAACACCAACTGTCTGCCATCTATAATACAGTTTTAAAATCCCTTCCCAGACGCCTTAACACCCACTCACATCCTGGGCCATTTGAGCTCAGTAAATCACATGATAGGGTGGAGCTAGGTTTCACAATGGGTTCACCCGAAACCCTGGCTGATTGTGACCCACACCCGTCTTCACACCTTGGCTTGTGTGATTAGGTAGAGGATCAATAGGGGGTCCATGACCCTCTTGGGGACACTCCCATACGGCTTAAAATCTAGGACTCTCCACCATTTGAACTGAAGAAGCTTCCCAGATGTCTTCAGAACTTAAAGAAGTCCAGACGCTTTTCTTTCCAAGCTCCTTAGACTACGGTTACCTGGATGACTGAGAGCCTTCACGGACAGTGGCTGATTTTATGATTGTATGTTTATTTATTTGTGTGTGAATTTCTAAAATACAAAATTACATATTGTGGCAAGAAATAAATCAAAAGTGGCAGTGAGGATGAGGAATGTAATTTAAATCCATGGTGATCATTTGTGTTAATGTCTAAATACAGATTTTTGTAACTTTGTAAGTTTGTCTTAAAATCACAGGAATGCAGTGTTAGATGTTTACAGTGTACTTGTAGATGGAAAGACAATTAATTGCTAATTCAGCTTTAATGGCATCAGTTAGCTTTCTACTACATATTCACACTGATGGAGGGGAAAACTATGGTGTCAAACCGGTCTCATTGCTTTGATGAGTATGCCCAATCTCTGTAGCAATTCTGCAAATATCCCAGCCCGTGGGAACCAAACAAATACACACACACACACACACACACACACCGAGATACACAGCCAGGAAGCTGTATTCTAATAACTTCTAATAAATAGGGGGGAAGTTAAAAGCTGTCATTTTGCAACATTAGAAACATTTCATCATGAATTTCATCAGAGTGAATGGTGTGATTTAGGCTTTGACTCACATTGTGTCACACATGGGAACAATCAGAAGTATCAACTGTGAAATTATGCAAAGTGCAATTCAAAAGTGAATAACATTTGCAATAACACAGAAACAGCTTTTTATACAAAGCTCTAACTTCTAGTTTAAAGAGACATAAGACATTATTTTAGACACAAAGAAAGATGCTGGGGAAAAAAAAACAGACCCACATCTAACACATCTTTAGCACATCAAATCCCCATTAAGAATGGCCATTAGTGGGCAAAAAGGGCCGAGATAATTGGCTCACATTGTAACGCTCATTAGCTCATTAACTATCCATTAAAGGTGCCATCAGTGCAGTCCCTTTAAACTGCAGGTGCAGAGGAAAGAAGGGAGACAGCTCACTGCACTCTGCTGTAAGATGAAGACAACAGCTGTGGTGTGGTGAAATGGTGGATTCTTAAAATTGGTGCGCTAAACTTCAATTCTTTTCAATTAGTTTTTTAAACTTGTATGTGTGTTACTTGTTTTCTTTCTGCCATGAAAAGCACAAAAACTCATAGCAGTTATTAAGGCCAAGGCTGAGCAGGCTGAATGACTCAAAAGCGGAACTCACAGGGAGGCACAAGTGAACGTGAAAAAACAAGACTTTATTTTCCAAGCATAGAATGAAATAACAATTAAACAATGAACTATGAACTAAAGTTTCCTAGATCTGTGAAACTAACATGAAACTATGACTTGAATAGAACACAAGATATCAACTTGGCGAAAATTAAATCTTCATGAGTAATGCTTTAACACTTGGGCAAGCAAGTGAAAGCAGCAAGTGAAAATAAAATAAACAATAGAAGGTGAATCAAATGGACCATTACGGCAAGGCTGGGATGGTCCATTTGGTAAAGTAAATCCGTTGGGCATCTTTCTTCGCCTTTAGACAATAATTCTGATGGCAAAAGAACCAAACGGGACAGGTTTAAAAAAAAAAAAAAAAAAAAAAAGAAGATGATAACAGTGGGTGGATTATATTCTTAAACTTAGTTACAGCACTTTCAGAAAGACATCTACTGTGATGAAGTCTACTCCCCACTGTTGTGTAATAATGTCAATAAAAACAAGACAGTGCTTCAGGAGGAAGACAGGATGCTCTGCCTATTCCTAAATAAAAATCAAATATAATAAAAAAAAAATAATAATAAAAAAAAAAAAATAACACTTGGGCATAGAGGGATGACACAAGCTGCGGGAAACGCAACCATGAGTCTCAGAATGCTGCAAAGAGAGGAGAGTGGATTAGTGACTAAGTCCAAGGGATCCAGGGGAATCTTTGGAATAACAACAGGTTCTTGTCTTACTTTTTGCGGGCGGTGGACTGGCAGAGGGAAGGTACGTGGTCCGGGTTAGATAGGAGGTTTTCAGGAGTGGGCAATCTGACATGGACACTGTTTGAGGCAGGAGGGCAGGCAGGTGAGGGTAGCTGACGAGAACCGAGAAGGCAGAACAACCAGACAAGAACCAGGGAAAGATGGAGGGTGAGTAGTAGGTGAAGAGTGGAAGTCGTCCGAGCAGCTGTAGAGAAAACACACGGTGAGTTTCTTTCTATGAGGTTATCACTTAACAATAACTATGAGAGCCGATACTAACTGGGGTTAGCAGAGCACTTGGCAAGGAGTAGAGGTGTGCGCTGGTCCTTAAATGCTAACAGCTCAATTGCCTGCTGTTGAGGACACATGTCAGTGTGCAGTGACTCCGCCCCAAGGTGGAGACAGGGCTTTCAAGGCAAAACACCTGTACTCACCCGGACCATGACAGGAGGGCTAGTGTTCAACTTAAAATCTTTAAATAAGTATTGTTGCGATCATGTAAGTTGTATTTAGATTTTAATATTTGTAAATGTGTGTGTAGTGTTCTCTTTCAGGAGGTGGTGCAAAAATAATAAAGCAAGAACTTTTGTGGTGTATGGTGCACAGTAATGTGACAAAATGAGATGTCTTTTAACACATTATGTACATCAGTGCTGTGACACACATCAGAAAAAAAGAACATTTCTTGATTTTGTGCTGTCTTTTATTCTCTGACAGCCTCATGCATCTTGCTGCACTCTGCATTCACCTTTCTGCACTCCTTCCTGGCTGAAGAACTATAAAATATTATTCCGTCTATATTCCATTAGATGACAATGACAAATGCTGAGGTCTCTTTTAGACACATTCCTGTACTACTGTAACAGCATCAGTGTCACGCTTTATGGAAATACTACATTCCACATAAAACTATACTACTGGCAAACTGCACATGAAGTATAAAAAGTAAAAGTGCTTATAACCCAGAAAAATGTTTCCACTCAGACTTATATGGATTAATATAACGTGGCTCAAGAGTTGGCAGTTCATCTTGTAATCGGAAGGTTGCCGGTTCGAGCCCCAGCTCTGACATTCTCGGTCGTTGTGTCCTTGGGCAAGACACTTCACCTATTTCCTACTGGTGGTGGTCAGAGGGCCCGGTGGCGCCAGTGTCCGGCAGCCTCGCCTCTGTCAGTGCGCCCCAGGGCAGCTGTGGCTACAATGTAGCTTGCCATCACCAGTGTGTGAATGGGTGGATGACTGAATGTAGTGTAAAGCGCTTTGGGGTCCTTAGGGACTAAGTAAAGCACTATACAAATACAGGCCATTTACCATTTAATATTACAGCTGCAGATGTTTAAGGCCCAGCTCATTTAAAATGCTTTAGATTCTGTTTAATAAACAGCAATGGATCATATTCTATAAAACTGTCTGTTTGTAGTATCTGTCCTGTGGGCACCACTTGCTAAACTGTATGTTACTTCCACGGAGCCAGACATTTTTGTAATTTTTTAAAACTGATCTTGAGCAATCATTATCCAATCTTTCTCAACATAAAAAGGCACTTCACTTAAGTAATTCAGTTCAGTTCATTTTTATTTATACAGCGCCAAATCACAACAACACTCACCTCAAGGCGCTTTATATTGTAAGGTAGACCCTGCAATAATACATACAGAGAAAACCCAGCAATCATATGACTCCCTATGAGCAAGCACTTTGGCGACGATGGGAAGGAAAAACTCCCTTTTAACAGGAAGAAACCTCTGGCAGAACCAGGCTCAGGGAGGGGCAGCCATTTGCCACGACTGGTTGGGGAGAGAGAAAACCAGTGATGAACCAGTGGTGTGTCTACTCTGAAAAGACAGTAAAGAATCCATTTTAAATTTTAAATGATTGCATCTGTCCCATGTTTTGAAAGGCCGCTGGCTCTAAAGGCAACATTTGAGTTAGATACATAATTACTGTGTGTGAATGTGTGTGTGAATGGGTGGATGACTGAATGTGTAAAGCGCTATACAAATACAGGCCATTTACCATTTACTGTCTCTTTAGTACACAAATCAGAAAAGAACTAATTGTTTGAAACCATTTCATAATTATAATTGTGAATTTCTACGTCTCTCTGCTCGCTTCTCTTTCCCCTCTCCCCCAACCAGTCATGTGGTGTCTGTGTGTGTACATTTGTTATGAAATGTACTTGATACTGATGGTGAGAGGCCACAACAATGCCCCCTGGGAGCCAGAGGCAGACAGAAAAAAGCCCAGGAGACCCAAGGCCACTCGCAGATCCCCAGGAGTACTGAAGACCTGAGGCCACACATCCTAATAAAAACCACGAGTCCACCACAGCAGAAGGAAGTAGTTGGCTCCAGATGGAGTCCTCAGTGGCAAAGGGCAAGAGCCCCAGAGAACCAAGGGTTTTATCTTTAATATTGTATATATGTCCTGCAATATTAAGCGCCTTGAGGTGACAGTTGTTGCAATAACGGTTGTATAAATCAAGCACCTCACCATCCAGTCTGGTTTTACACATGGTTGTATAAGAATGGGTGATTCTAAAATGCTCAGTAGATTTGAACATAATACTGTAATAGGACGCCACCATTTCAGATAGTCAGTTTGTGAGAATTCTTCCTTCCTGTAAGTGGTATTATTGTAAAGTGGAAGTGTTTAGGAACCACAGCAACTCATCCATGAGTTTGGTCGTTGACTGCTGAGATGCATCGTGTTCAAAAATCACCAAAACATTGCACCAACACATTATCTGCAAAGTTCCAAGCCTCCTCTTGGGAAAATAGAACACAGAGCACGTCATAGCATGGTTTCAATGGCAAATCAGCTTCTGTAGGTATTAGTGGTGCAACGGATCAAAAACCTCACGGATCACGGTTTTAAGTCACGGATCGGATCAATTTTCGGATCAGTAAAGAAAGACAAGACAAATGTAACTGTCCGTTTATTTAAGTATTTTTTGCCCTTTAAAAAACATGCAACTCTAGAATCATTCCACACAATTATATAAAAACAAATTAAGGTGCATTATAGGGCATTATAATTATTTCCTTTAATGTGGACACAATCAAAAACAACTTAAAATGCAATTTAAGGTATCATTGCTTCTTACCTTGAACATTTGGAGAATGAAATAAAAACTAGCTTATGTACACATCATCAAAAAAGAAGAAAGAAAGCAAAGCAGATGTGAGCTTATAACTTCAATTTTTTTTCAAAAAGATGAGGATGTCTACATTTTCTGGGGAGAGTGTAGACCTCTTTGCTGTAACTATGTCCCCTGCTGTTGAGAACACCCTCTCGCTAGGCACTGAAGTGGCAGGCACACCCAGATAGCGTCTTGCCATTATGGCAAGGTGAGGGTATTTACATTCATTACTTTTCCACCACGTCAGTGGATCACCATCCACTGGAATGCCACTTGCTGCCTCATAGGATGCCACCTCCTCTTTGATGGTGTCAGCAAAAGCCTTGCTGCCCATGTCCTTCTGTACAAAGGTGTCGCCAAAAAGCTCCGCCATTGCCGACTTCTTTTGAGGAGGACTTGTGTCTGCTCCTTTTGGTGCTGCTTGACCCTACAGGGAAAGTTACTTTATTGATTAAAACAATTATCCATCCATCCATCCATTCGCTTCCGCTTATCCTTTTCAGGGTCGCGGGGGGTGCTGGAGCCTATCCCAGCTGTCATAGGGCGAGAGGCGGGGTACGCCCTGGACAGGTCGCCAGTCTGTCGCAGGGCCAACACACAGGGACAGACAACCATTCGCACTCACATTCACACCTAGTGGCAATTTGGATTATCCAATTAACTCACTTGGGACCATGGATTGTAGGATCCTTGTTTTCAGAGGCAGGATCATGGACACAGATGGTGCAGTTTCAGTGCTCAACAGAGTTGTAACCGCTTTGAGTGGTTTGAGCAGCTGGAGGACCTCCTCTGCCACTCTAACATCATCATCAGACAAGGTGACGATGTCTCTGACATTTTTCTTCAGGGTTTTGTCTGTTAGTGCAGAGTATATAGCTGTCTGCTGCTCAAGATAACGCTCCAACATATCTTAAGTGGAGTTCCAACTTGTTGGGACATCATGTATGAGCTTATGAGTAGGCAGCTGTAGCATGTCTTGCTTGGTCTTAAGCACATGAGCAGCTGTTGAACTTCGGTGGAAGTAGGAAACCACCTTCCTTATCCTCCCAAGGAGGCGGTCCATCTTAATCACTTTAATTCCCTTTTGGGATGCTAAATTAATTGCATGTGCAAAGCACCCTATCTGTGGGCCCAGTCCTGCCTCGTTCACTGCATTTATTTGGTTTTTAGCATTATCTGTTGTGACTGGGATATTGGTATTGGGCCTCTCTATCCTCCACTCTGCCACCGCTTCCGTCAGTAAGTGCGCCAGATTTGTACCTGTGTGACTCTCATAGAGGAGCGTGTCTGCAGTACAGGGCTTCGTATCTCCCACTTGGCTGTGATATAATGAGCGGTCATGGTCACGTAGTTTTCCGTTGCCCTGGAGGTCCAACCATCTGTAGTTAGCGCAACAGAAGATGTCTGGGACAGTTCAGCCATAACTTTAGACTTTTGCTGCTCGTACATGCTTGGAACGACCTTTTCACTGAAGTGGGCGCGCGACGGGATGTCGTAGCGTGGCTCAAGCACATTCATCAAATGTTTAAACCGATCGTAGCTCAAGAGTTGGGAGGTCGCCTTGTAATCGGAAGGTTGCCGGTTCGAGCCCCGGCTTGGACAGTCTCGGTCATTGTGTCCTTGGGCAAGACACTTCACCCGTTGCCTACTGGTGGTGGTCAGAGGGCCCGGTGGTGCCAGGGTCCGGCAGCCTCGCCTCTGTCAGTGCGCCCCAGGGTGGCTGTGGCTACACATGAATTCCAGAATCGATGTGTAAAGCGCCTTGGGGTCCTTAGGGACTAGTAAAGCGCTATACAAATACAGGCCATTTTACCAGGCCATTTTGATTTGTACAACGGAATATGGCCTCATGTCTGCAGCTATAAACACACCAATACCTTCTGTAATTCCTTTAGCCCGGTCAGATTGGGCAGCAAAGGGCTGCTTTAATGCCGCGGATATCAGCGGTTGTTTCGCAGCCCTCGTCTTAGCTCCTGTCACACTAGGGTGATGTCATTTCAAATGAGCCGCCATGCACGACGTGTTGCCAGTGTCATAAGGCTTCCTCGTGCCACACTGTCGACAAACTGTGGTGGTTTTTCCACCACCCTTTTCCCATCTATATATTTAACAGGGAAGCCAAAATGCTCCCACACATGAGATTTAAGTGATGCTGGAGGTGTCTCGAGCTCCTCTGCTCCTTCAGTTGGACCGCTAGCGCTGGCCATGACTATCGCTTGAAAGACTGAAACTTTTTTTTTTTCAAATCTTCGGATCACGTGCGTACTGAACCGTGGAGAGGGATCGGTTCGGATCACGGATCAACAGTGATCCGTTGCACCACTAGTAGGTATAATGTGGAGGTGGCTCAGTACCTTTGTCTATGTATCCTTAATGCATGACTTAAAAGTAGTAATCAAGCTTATATTCTTTAGGCAAGAATATTACTCATAGCTCAAGGAAGCCCACAGACATCCCACAGACATCCACCACATAACAGGACATATTTAGGGTTAAGATTGTAGCAGCTCTCTCTTTACTATATTCACAATGACATCTGTGGGGTGAAGCTGATAAATTGACACAATTGGCTGACAACTGGCCAAACCAGTGTTTACCCCTTTGCTGCCAAAAACATATCGCATCACTTGAGAGCTTTGTGTGCATGCCACCAGAGACAGCACCGTCAAGGTAGCAACAAATATGACATTGTCCACTCTTTATATTTCACTGTACAAAGATGGAGTATGTAATGCACAGGTTCAGTTGAATGAAAAAAAACTAAAAGAAAACACAACAAGATAGAAATCCTTCAAGTTTTCCTTCCACCGCCCAACTATGTCCTAAGTTGAGGCCAGCAGGGTCCTATCCCCATAAACATTGTGGAGAAGTTGTCTAACAGTTTTCCAGAATCGCTTTGAGGCTGACCAAAATTTTCTCCAAATAGTCTACAGCAGGGGTGCCCAATCCTAGTCCTCGAGAGCTACTGTCCTGCAGCTTTTAGATTCATCCTTGTTCCAACACACCTGAATCAAATGAATGTCTTGTTATCAGGCCTTTGCCAAACTTGATGACATGCTGAAGAGGTCATCAAACCAGTTGATTCAGCTGTGTTGGAGTAGGGATGCATCTAAAAGCTGCAGGACAGTAGCTCTCGAGGGCTAGTATTGGGCACCCCTGGTCTACAGTGTATGATTTTTAGTTGTTATTTTTAACAGTTTCTGCAGCATCTAGTGAATGTGTTCTGCTTTAGTTTTCAAGGCATAATTGTGCAGGTGCTTGTGCATAACCTGAGTATATACTTACTGCTGGTAACTCAGGTCACTTTCCCATCCAGCATGTCTCAAAGTAAGCACAAGTGATAGTATCACCTCGGGCTTCCTGATGGTTTTAAGGGCGTTGTGGATGGAGACAGGCATTGCACCAAGGGAAAAGCCTTGCCAGGCTGAGGGCAGACACTAACAGGGTTTTCTACTTTCACACCACACTCAGTTGCCATTTATGATGTTTATTTATTGATGTGGATTGATTTTTTTTTTTTTTGAGTGTTAGTCTAGTGGAAAGAATGGAGGCTGAAGAGGAATTTGTACTGTTTCAGAATGAGGAGCCAGCATAACATTTCACTCCCAGGAGAGCAAAATTCAACTTTCCAGGAATAGCTGGGTGATTTTTATTATTGACTATGTTACTTAGAAATATGTTTGATGTCATTATTTCACATTTGATTTAAACAGAAACCGGAACAGCATGAAACTTCAAATTGGGTGGGGGGGCGGGGTTATAATTTATGAGAGAGCAGACATAACTAAGCTGGAAAGAAGCAGGTACAACAGCAAAAGATTCCCAGAAGTGAATGTAAAGAAAACCTGCACTACAAATAAAGGCCTAGACAGAATTCTGCTGGGAAAATATGATTCTTTATTGTGTTGAAGGGAAACTGACTGGTAAGGTGATGTCTGACTGCACAACAGAATAAAAACCCTGAGCCAAGGAGGCATTTTCAGTTCAAGCAAAATAAGGAATATGACCACTGACCTCCACACTACAACAGTTGCTCTCTAGAAGGGCTCTGACTTTTTAAAAACCTCTTTTGAGCACAGAGAAAAACAACAGACACATGTTCAAAGCTTACTTTTCCAGCCACTATTAGGCACTGCAAAATACATGTAGCATAAACCAGCATGTTTTGTATAATGAGTTCTCAAAGTATTGACTAAATGAAGGTTACAAATGAGGACAAAAAATACAGGTCTATATTGTTATATATATCAGTTACATACCACAGTAAAAAGCCTTATACACACATACACACAGACAAACAAAAAAAAAACATAAATGTCTTAGTAAGGTGTTGGACAACAATGTTCACTGCACCGCACCTTGGCACTGATATGACAACACATGACAAATTAGAGTGGTCTTCTTTTACTTTCAACTGTGCCATGTCTAACAAAATGAAAAAAAAAAACTCCTAAAACAAAATAATGACTCTGGAAAGCTGATCTTTGGTCCACCCATTCCTGGGACATTTGAGACTTCCCTGGTGAAGGCACAGGCTCCTTGACACGCAAACAGCTGCAGGAGAGAGAAATCATATAAATGTATTTGCTCGGGTGTAAATCACCCAGCGATAGTGTTCTAGGGTTAAGAATGCCACCTTTTCACTGAGACCATTTCTGATGAGGATTCAGCAAAAAGTAGATGCATGGGCCAGATGCATATCTTAGGTCTTGTGTCAAACCTCTTTGGTCTCTGTATTTGTTTTCCTATGTGTTAATGGCATGATTTGTGAGGGGTGGTTCAGGACAAGTTTGAGGACAACAAGAAGGTAGTGAGGTGGCTGGGCTCATTCAAAACAATGGACAATGCCCAAGAGTGGTGAAGAAGTACTGGCAGGCAAGGTGGAATGAATGGATGGATGGAGGGGTGATGTGTGACAGAAGGACAACAGAAAGGGGTAAGGGAAGTATAGTTTGAAGGCAGTCATATAAAATCTTTCCAAATTTGGAACATTGATTCAGCATTGTCACCTTATCTCTGTCTTTGACCATTGATTGAAGATAGAGATGTGTTCGAAAATAATGCATGGTTTATTATACTGTTGGCATGAGTAAATATTAAACTAAATCATGAGATTTAATTTAGCATTCCAGGCTTTCTGTTAATTCAATTCAATTCAATTCAATTCAATTTTATTTGTATAGCGCCAAATCACAACAACAGTCGCCTCAAGGCGCTTTATATTGTACAGTAGATTGTACAATAATAGATACAGAGAAAAATCCAACAATCATATGACCCCCTATGAGCAAGCACTTTGGCGACAGTGGGAAGGAAAAACTCCCTTTTAACAGGAAGAAACCTCCGGCAGAACCAGGCTCAGGGAGGGGCGGCCATCTGCTGCAACTGGTTGGGGTGAGAGAAGGAAACAGGATAAAGACATGCTGTGGAAGAGAGAAAGAGATTAATAACAGACATGATTCAATGCAGAGAGGTCTATTAACACATAGTGAGTGAGAAAGGTGACTGGAAAGGAAAAACTCAATGCATCATGGGAATCCCCCGGCAGCCTATGTCTATTGCAGGATAATTAAGGGAGGATTCAGGGTCACCTGGTCCTGATCTGTTAGCTGTTTGACAACTACTCTTTCAAGGATTTTTGACATGAAAGGAAGGTTGGAGATTGGCCTATAATTAGCTAAGACAGCTGGGTCTAGGGATGGCTTTTTAAGTAAAGGTTTAACTACAGCTAGTTTGAAGGCCTGTGGTACATAGCCGATTATTAGAGATAGGTTGATCATATTTAAGATCGAAGCACTAATTAATGGCAGGATTTCTTTGAGCAGTTTTGTAGGAATGGGGTCTAAAAGACACCTTGATGGTTTGGAGGAAGTAATGATTGAAGTTAACTCAGAAAGATCAATTGGAGAAAAAGAGTCTAAATGAATATCAATGGTACTAAAAGTAGCTGTAGATAATATTACATCTGTGGGATGATTATTGGTAATTTTTTCTCTAATGATTAAAATTTTATTTGTGAGGAGGTTCATGAAGTCATTACAAGTTAACATTAAAGGGATGGTTGGCTCAATAGAGCTCTGACTTTTTGTCAGCCTGGCTACAGTGCTGAAGAGAAACCTAGGGGTCTTATTTTCTTCAATCACTGACGAATAGTAACATGTTCTGGCTTTACGGAGGGCTTTCTTATAAAGCAACAAACTATTTCTCCAGGCTAAATGATGATCTTCTAAATTTGTGACACGCCATTTTGTCTCCCGCTTACGAGTTATCTGTTTTAGGCTACGTGTTTGAGAATTATACCACAGAATCAGGTACACTGATTTGAGACATTAGTTTTCACCGGAGCTACAGTATCCAGAGTCGTATGTAGTGAGGAGGTAAAATTATTAACAAGATAATCGACCTCTGTTGGAGTAGCGTTCAGATAGCTGCTCTGCTCTATGTTGGTACAGGGCATTGAAGATAATAACAGTGGGTGGATTATATTCTTAAACTTAGTTACAGCGCTTTCAGAAAGACATCTACTGTGATAAAGTCTACTCTCCACTGCTGTGTAATCAGTTATTGTAAATGTAAATGTTATCAGGAAATGATCAGACAACAGAGGGTTTTCAGGAAACACTGTTAAATGTTCAGTTTCTATGCCATATGTTAAAACAAGATCTAGAGTGTGATTAAAGTGGTGGGTGGGTTCTTTTACATTTTGAGAGAAGCCAATTGAGTCTAATAACAGATTAAATGCAATGTTGAGACTGTCATTTTTAGCATCTACATGGATTGTTACATTAGCATCTACATGGATTATTACATGGATTATTGAATTATTTTATCTGAGTTGAGCACTAATTCAGATAAAAAGTCTGAGAAATCAGACAGAAACTGTGTGTAGACGATAGATGATAACAAGTAAGACTGGTTTCTGACTTTTACAGCTGGGGTGGACAAGGCTAAGCATCAGGCTTTCAAATGAATTAAAAGTCAGTCTTGGTCTTTCGTTGATTAATAGGCTGGTGTGAAAAATTGCTGCCACACCGCCCCCTCGGCCTGTGCTTCGAGCTTTCTGGTAGTTAGAATAACTCGGGGGTGTTGATTCATTTAAACTAACATAATCATCCTGCTGCAACCAGGTTTCTGTAAGGCAAAGTAATTCGATTTGTTGATCAATTATTAAGTCATGTACTAACAGAGACTTGGAGGAGAGAGACCTAATATTTAATAATCCACATTTCACTGTTTTACTCTTTGGTTCAGATGTGGATACTGTATTGTTCTTTCTTTGTGATTTTTTATGTTTAAGTTGTTTATTGCTGGTTTTTAGTTTGTTCTTTGTCTGTTTGGGAGCTGACAAAGCTTGGGGGGGTAACAGGAGGAGAGAAGCTGCAGAGAGGCGTGTAAGACTACAACTCTGCTTCCTGGTCCCAACTCTGGATAGTCATATTTTGGGGGGTTTAATAAATTTGTCCATATTTCTAGAAATGAGAGCTGCTTCATCCAAAGTGGGATGGATGCCATCTCTCCTAACAAGATCAGGTTTCCTCCAGAAGGTTTGCCAATTATCTATGAAGCCCACATCGTTTTTTGGACACCATTCAGACAGACAGCAATTTAAGGAGAACATGCGGCTAAACATGTCACTCCTGGTCTGACTGGGGAGGGGACCAGAGAAAACTACAGAGTCCGACATTGTTTTGGCAAAGTTATACACTGATTCAATAGTGATTTTAGTGACCTCCGATTGGAGTGTCATTACTGCCGACGTGAATTATGATTTTACTGAATTTACGTTTACCCTTAGCCAGCAGTTTTAAATTTCCCTCAATGTCGCCTGCTCTGGCCCCTGGAAGACAATTGACTATGGTTGCCAGTGTCTCTAGCTTCACATGTCTGAGAACAGAATCATCAATTACCAGAGTTTGACCCCCGGTGAGTGTGTCGCCGAGTAGGGAAAAACGGTTAGACACATGAACAGGTTGGTGGTGTACCTGGGGCTTCTGTTTAAGACTATGCTTCCTCCTCACCGTCACCCAGCCGCCCTCTTTCCCCAGGTGCTTGGGGTCTGCCAGGGAACAGACCCCAACCTAATTACTCATTTGTCAGTGCAAAACAAACATAATGCGATGTAATGCATCGCTATCTTCGGCTGCACCAGCTACAGGGGCCTAGCTAGCTACGGGTGAATGAAGGGTGCAAAGCCGAGTCTCCAATTCAGTAATCCGGGCCTCCAGAGCTGCAAATATGCTACATTTGTTACAAGTATCATTACTGCTAAAGGAGGCCGAGGAGTAACTAAACATCTGACACAATGAGCAAGAAAGTGCAGGAGGGACAGGTGAAGTAGCCATGGTGCTAGCGAGACGGCTACAAGCTAAGCTAAGCTAGCAAAACAGTACAGACACAGTGAGTGAATACTTTGGCTATAAATTAGGCAGTGAGTACACAGAAAGTGTGCTTCGGATGAAGCACGTGAAGATTATACTATGAAAAAAGAATGTATCTAAAAGTTTTTAATTAAATTGCTAAGCAGATAAGCTACTCAAAAACACCACTGTGTTTGAGCAGGAACAGGAAGTGATACTCTACCGCAGAGAGAGCGAACACCAAATGACAGCGCCACCAAGAGTCAGGATAGACCAACCTGTTGGTTTGGTCGGTTGTTAATATCGAGATTCTGTCTGTTAATATCGAGATTCTTTCAAATTTCTTTCAGAAATCCTTCAGGCGGTGTTTTACCCAATGCCATTTGCAATTGACAAAAAAATGGCTAAACCAATTATAGTGTTGTCATTAACAAATCAAATCAGTCAATAACATTAAATTAGAAAATGTTAGTTTCAGTCTTGAAGAAGTTGAGCACATATTGGTCAGTAGTTTTAGATTCAGGATTTGGGGATATCTCTGTAACTGTCAGACTCATTTAATTAAGATTGTCGAACCCTTTGAGGATTTTCTGCTCTTATTTTTTTTTTTAAAAGATACTCAATGGAATACAACAATGGCTCCTCATAATCAAAACACACACTTCAGTGGATGCATTTATAGTTTATCTCAAATAAAACAAAACCCATGGGCAAGTCACAGTCCTCGCTTTCATTTCCTCTAATCTTTGTATTGCCTATAAAACATCACTTAGCTTACAAATGAAGTTGTATGGGCATTTGACCAGGATGGCCCCTGACAACCTCCTAGTTGGGTTGTTTCAGGAGTGTCAACCTGGGAGGGGACCCCAGGGCAGGCCCTAGTCACACTCCAGATATTATGTCTGTTGGCTAGCTTGGAAACATCTCACTGTCCGCTTGGAAAAGCTGGAAGAATTCACCACACAAAAAGAGGTCTTACCACATCTGCTTAGACTGCTGTCCCAATGTCCTGGACCCAGATAAGAGATGGAAGGCTGGCTGGCTGGGATGATTTAAATGAAAGGGGATGCCCACTTAGAGAATCTATTAAACAACATATAAAGATGAAAACTCTCTGGATAAATATGTGGAATATTCTCGCATGGGGTTGGCCATTACAGTCACTTTGGACAAACAGCATACAAAGTCACTTTGTACCAGTGGGGTAAAGGCCAACTCATTGTGACATTTCATTCTTACGTCAGACAAAATTCTGTCCAGAGGCTTTGGGAAGGGTTAAGGTTTGGTTTTAGAGTACTACAACACAAGCAAGCCTGCATGGCATCCACCAAGTAAGTCAAAGCCAGTGCCAACTACCAACTGTTGCATGTTCTCAAAACAGACTGAGTAAAAGACTGAACAATCTGGGAACAAAGGCAGGTGCAAAAACTGCCTATAAAGATTCACCTACAAAAATTGCTAGTTTTTCATTATCTACACACGTTTTGCATCAAATGCTGCAACACTAGTGCCGCTAATGTGTGAGTGAATAACTTTTAGGATGGAAAGATTATTTAACATAAGAAAATGAAAAGCTTTATTGTGTAAATGAACGCAAAAGAGTCATAATTTTCTGTTATTTTGTACTCATGTTTAGAGTTCACACTATTTAAAACAAAAAAAATATTACATTAATGATATTCAAACTGAAAATACTAACGCCTGTAGGGAAAACGATAAACGTTAATACATCTGACAAGAATTAATAAACATGATAAGACTTAAGGAAGAAAAAAATAAAATTTAAATATTCTATTGACTTCTCTGATAAGAAGGGCTACTTCTTTGATCTGCTCTGTGTCACAACTTGTTGATGAATGCAGCTCATCATAACAGATCAGCCTGAAAAATACTTTTAGTATATTAAACTGAGAGAGGTCAGACACCAGTTGTCAGCCACTCAGCATCCTCCCACACTCACAAAGACCAGCCCGCTGTTGAGGCATTTTAATCAGAATTTCAATCACGGATCATTGTGGCATTGTGATGCAGTGCTTACCACTGTTTTGTCATACAGTAGCAAGAAGGTCCTGGGTTCAAATCTATGCACACTACACTCCTCTTAATGTTCTACCTCTGTGTGGGTTCGCTCCTATTACTCTGGCTTCCACCCACAGTCCAAAGGGTTCATTCAGACTGGTTGTAAGTGTAGGTATGAATGTGTGCATAAATGATTTTCTGTCCCTATGTGTTAGCCCTGTGATAGACTAGCAACTTACTCAAGCTGTGCCCTGTCTTTCGCTCTATGACAGCTGTGACTGGCTCCAACCACCCACAAACCTGAATTGGATAAACAGAAGAAAATGTATAGATGAGCGAAAGGAAGAACATGCACTGATGCATACTTAGCAAGACAATACAGAAATTTTATTTAATAAATGGCATTGAGTCAGAGCATTAATGGACCAGCTGCCACTCATGCAAATATGTTCCTTTGGTGCCATGTGCTCTGAGAATTGTGACTATATTTGTGCCTGTTTTAATAGTGTTAAACAAACAGGACAAAGTCAATCTTCATATTTCAAATGTTGGAAAAAGCTCAGTGGAATCTTCCTATGATGAGGCTTAGCCAGAGAGCAACAAGAAAGACAAGAGGAAAAAGAAGGAGACAGGGGGAAAAGTATGGGAGGAAGTCAAAGGCAACTAAAGACAGATGAGTAAGATTTAAATGCTGCTTTCATCCCTGATCCAATGCTGTTTGGGCATTCTTGATATTTAAATTGAGCTATTTGTATATATATTAGAGCTATATCTTTCATTTGTAAGTTTAAATATAACTAATATATTGTATTTTTTATTTAGTCAGTCCTTTACTGTTATTGTCTTGGAGCAACTGTAACCCACAAAAATTCCTTAGGATGTATTCTGTTTCTGAAGTCCAACATACTCAGGGCATCTTTCCATTATCTGGATGAACTTACCCCAACATTGGTAGTCAGGATAAGCAGTCACACTAAGCAGGTTATTATGTATAAGGGGTGGCACTGGCAACATCTCCAATCACACTGATTATTGTAAAAGCAGCTGAAGAGCTGATTTCCATAGGAAGAGTACACTACAGAAATATATGAAGAGGTTAAGGTTATACATAAGGTTATACATTAGGTTATACATAATTCAGAATGAAAGCAACACAGCTGCTCCAGATAAGTTGGTGATGTGATAAAATCACTGTATAGGATGTTAGTTTCAACAACAATGAATGAATGTATGTAACCTGAACCCTGGAAAGAAAGCCAGCCAACTGTGTAAGGTAACAGACTTCTCAATATTGCAGTTCTGTTGGGGGAAGCTATAGCTCAAGTGCAGCACAGGTCACCTACTAGTCAGAAGGTTGGTGGTTCAACACTCCAATGCATCTCGAATGAATCCAACCAAGAGTAAATGTTAGATATGAAGCGGTTAAGTCATAGGGAAAAAAAGGTTGTGGTGTGTAGTACAGGTGAAACGTGCTCCATGTCATTACCACACAGGAAAATCTGATGAAATATAATCAGGTATTTTAAATTAATATGAAAAAAAGATAGTTTCAGTTTTTATTCTTTCAGCTACAGATTTAAAATGATCCTACATGCAAATTGGATGTAAGTTCAGCAAATACAAATAGGTCCTCTGTTTTAAGATTGTATATTCATACATAAAACTATTCACAACCAAAAGTTAAATATAATAAAGCTGCCTCTAAGAATTTATATTTCTTATAAATCATCAGAGACACGTGATGCTACAGGAAAAACTTTAGGCCTTCTGACTGTCAACACAAAGAGGTACGGGGAATTTTGCAGCAATGGTGACGTTTTTTTCTGGAAAAGTCATTGGTTAGTTGGTGATGATTTCATACCAGTTGATCTCTTATTTGGAACATAACCTGCTCTGACGAAGATTAGGTTAGTTACCAAGGTGATATACCCTGTTAAGAAGTGAACCCCTGTTATAATACAGAAAACACAGCTGTAAGCCTGAAGTTACCTGGATAAGGTTAAATCCAGCTTTATAGTTCAGACATCTGGTTGTTTGAGCTGATGGTACCGTGGAAGGATGCAACTGAGGAAGCATTTGAGCATAAGAAGCTGCGGTATGCAAACTTGGCAGCTGAGGTGGAGGACAGAGGCTGGAAGATCAAGGTGTGCCCAGTGGAAGTGGTGCAGCATTGGTGCAGATATGCTACATAAATAAAGCAAAGAATAAAAAAGTAACATAATAAAAAATACAAACTCCAGGTTAGGATTAGCATTTGCTCATCTCAGTTGCAAAATTCCTCTTAAGAGCTCTGAATGCTCCCAGGAAGACAAAACATCCAGTGTTATGTTCTGAAGTTATTCCATGAAAAAAGAGAAAAAAGGAGAATGATCTATAAACTTCTATAATATTTAAGAGAAGGCACTTTAAAGGGTGACAGTTTTTTAATGCAGCTGTTTGAAAGGAGTAAGAGATTAAAAGGATAAGAAGGGTTTTTACCCATTATGGCTTTGTAAATAAAAATGATATATTTATATCATTTTGATGACAACCAGGAAACCAAATTTTACACAGTGATGTGCACTATGTGACAATAAATTTCATATAAAATGTAAAAAACTGTGATATTGTCGCAATGCCAGTAATTTGAACCCAAATTCAGAAGCAGTTTATTAACAGGAAATGTGGGAACCACAGAATCAGGATTTCTAAACATTTGAAAGCAGCAGTACCTACTAAAGCTTTGTGGGGATTTCTGCCAAAGAGGAGTAGACAAGTTAGAGCTGGCTGAAGTAGTTTGGAAACTTGGTTTCTTTGGCTGCTTGTTTGTCTTTCCTTAGCAGGCTGTGGGGAGGGAAGCAGACAGGACAAAGGAATCCCAAGAGAGTTGAGCAGTGGTGAATGAGAAGACAGCTAAGAAACTGATGGATAACTTTCCCTTGGGAGGCGGTGACTGGCTTGAGAGTGCAGGTGAGCTGAGTTTGCAGGAATGTTTCTTAAACCCTCCACAAGGCAATGATGTTCAAGAGGAATTCCCTGCCATCTTGACACAAGACAGAAAGCTAGGTTACGAATTTCACAGAATAAGCAATAAAACACTAGATTAGAAAACCTGATTACCACCACTGGTGAAGCAACAATTTGGCAGATCATGGAAGCCTGTCTTTAAATGCTGTATGTTTGATGAGTTTTTTTGATTGATTGAATCTTTATTTTGAACATGTTGAAAAAGTACAACAAAATAGAATTAAAAGAGACAAATGAACAAAGCAAAACAAAAGGAAAACGAGCAACCACAACTCCAAATAACTTTCATGTTCAAAAAGGAGCAGGAAGAAGCATAAGCTTATTTAATCCCACCCCTTTTCCACTATCTAGTATCAATAGACTACAGAAATACCTCCTTGCAATTACATTATATGTCATGTGTATTTTTTTTTATTTATTTTTTTTTCATATATACATATATGTTTCTATCTATCCATACATACGTATATACACATACGCACATATACACATTTTCAATAACCCCATTAACACCTCAAGGATACACAACCTACAAATATAGATATATATATACCCATACCAATATACCCGTGCACCCGCACACACATGAAAATATTAGACAAGAACACCCTATCAAATCTCTACCTCCTCCTGTACCCTGTAAAACCATATCCTTAAACCGCTTTTTAAACTGCGCCATGCTCGGACATTGCTTCATATCTTTACTTAGTCTGTTCCACAGCTTCACTCCACACACAGAGATGCAAAACTTTTTTGATGTTGTACGGATACGAGGATGTTTTAAATTTAATTCCCCCTCAAATTGTATCCCGTTCCTTTTAGAAAACATTTTTAGAATATTGTCAGGAAGCAGGTTATTTATTGCTTTATATATAATTTGTGCAGTAAGAAAATGAACCAGATCTGTGAATTTTAGAATTTTTGATTTTAAGAACAGTGGATTTGTATGATCTCTGTAACCAGTTTTATGGATTATCCTTATGGCCCTTTTTTTGTAATATAGAGATTGATGATAGCGAACATTTGTAAGTATTGCCCCAAACCTCAGCACAGTAATTCAAATACGGTGCAATCAGGGAACAATAGAGAATGTGGAGTGATTTGTGGTCCAGAATGTGTTTTACTTTACTCAAGATTGAGACACTTCTTGAAATTTTGTTATGAATATGTTTTATATGAGACTTCCAGTTTAATTTATCATCTACAATCACACCAAGAAACTTATGTTCAAGTACTCTTTCAATTTCCACACCATCTAAATGAATCTGCACTTGTGCATTTCTAAGGAATTCCCAAATAAGATTATTTTAGTTTTACTTAGATTTAGCGATAGTTTGTTCCTGTTAAGCCATTTTTAATTTTGCACATTTCTGAAGTAATTGTATCCTGCAGCTCCTTTAGATTCCCCCAGAACAAAAAATATTTGTGTCATCTGCAAATAATACAAATTTTAATATATCAGATAACTTACAAATATCATTTATATAAATAATAAATAATTTTGGACCCAGTACAGAGCCTTGTGGAACACCACAAGCAATGTCCAAGCATGATGAGGAATGGACACCCAGCTTCACAAATTGTTCCCTGTTACTTAAATAATTTTTCACCCACTGCAGTACAACCCCCCTGATCCCGTACCGTTCCAGTTTATTAATTAATATGTCATGATTGATTGTGTCGAATGCTTTCTTGAGATCCAGAAATACTCCAGCTGCATACTGTTTCTGATCTATAGCATTCGTAATCTCCTCAATTGATTCGATTAATGCCAGAGATGTTGATCTTTTTGATCTGAATCCATATTGACTGTCAGAGAGTAATTTATATTTATCTAAGAATTTGTCTAATCGTTTATTAAACAGGTTTTCTAGGATTTTGGAGAATTGTGGTAGTAAAGAAACAGGCCTGTAATTTGTGAAGTGGCGTCTATGGTAAAAAAAAAAATGGTAAATGGCCTGTATTTATATAGCGCTTTTCTAGTCCCTAAGGACCCCAAAGCGCTTTACATATCCAGTCATTCACCCATTCACACACGCATTCACACACTGAATGCGTCTATCCCCAGTTTTATACAGCGGCACAACTTTAGCTATTTTCATTTTGTTTGGCACTTTTCCCGTCTGAAATGATAAGTTGCAAATATATGTTAGAGGTCCTACAATTCCTTCAATGACCTTCTTGACGATTTTCATGTCAATATCATTACAATCAGTAGATGTTTTATATTTACACATGTGTACAATGTCAATTATTTCTTTTTCCTCCACTGATGTAAGGAACATTGAGTTAGGGTTCCTATCAATCAGGTTTTCACTACAGTCTACTGATGGCAGTGACTCAGGAATTTGTTCTGCCAGTTTTGGTCCAATATTTACAAAATAATGATTAAAGCTGTTGACCTTATCAGCAGTGTTTTCCATAATATTGCCATTGTCGATAAAGTATTGAGGATAACTTTGTTGTCCAGAATTATTTTTAATGATACCATTTAAAACATCCCATATTCCCTTCATATTATGTTTATTATTGTTCAATATTTTACTATAATACTCCTTTCTACATACACGTATAATATTGGTCAACTTATTTTTGTATTTTTTATATTTATTTTCAGCATCTTTTGTTCTTTGTTTTAGGAATTCCCTATAGAGTGTATTTTTCTTTTTACATGCATTTTGTAAACCCTTAGTGATCCATGGTCTTTCTGAATATTTGTGCTTTCTGTTGTATTTTATTGTTGGACAGTTTTTATCGTACAACTCCATGAATATTCTTAAAAATATGCCATATGCAATATCAATATCAGTTTCTTTGTACACATTGTCCCAGTCCTGATTTAATAGATCGTTCTTAAGTGCATTCATAGTTTCTTCTGTCCTTACACGTCTGTATCTGAGTTGTTCCTCATGCTGATTTCTCTTATAATTAGTGTCATAAACTGCAAAAACTGGTAGGTGATCACTGATGTCATTAATTAATAATCCACTCACAATGTTGTTTTCCATATTGTTAGTGAAAATATTGTCAAGTAAGGTGGCACAATGTGGTGTAATTCTGCTAGGCCTGGTTATTTTAGGATGTAAACTCAAACTGTACATAGTGTTTAGGAATTCGTCGGTCATTTTATGCTTTTTCGGATTCAACAGGTCAATATTAAAATCACCACAGATAAACACAACTTTTTGATTAGTTTTAGAGAATACTTCTTCTATGAAGTCATTAAATACTTGAATACTAGAGCCAGGTGTTCTATATATACAGCTAATTATTACATTTTTCTCTTTTTCCTTATAAATTTCAATTGTTATACATTCTAATAAATTATCAATTACAGTTGTCATACTTTCTACCACCTTGTAATTTAGGTTTTTATCCACATACACAGCTACTCCCCCTCCACTCTTGTTCCTTCTATTTACAAAATTCACTTCATATCCCTCCAGTCCAAAGTCCATTCCTTTCTCCGCATTGAACCATGTTTCAGAAATGGCAATAATTCCAAATGGATTTGTCAACTCATTTAGATATTCCTTTATATTGTTGAAGTTGGCATACAGACTTCTGCTATTAAAATGGATTATTGATAATTTATTTTCCGTGTTGATGGTGTGCTTAAACTGTTCATCAGTGAAGTAGCAGCAGTTACTGCTGATGTTGTAAAAGAAATTATTTTCCGGGTCTATATCCTTTTCTAAGTCTAGAGCATTATGGTCTGTGTATCGAAATGTTCTCAGTTCCAGATTATCATAAAGAGAATTCCAATGAGTTATATTGATATTGTTGCCGGATGCAGATGAAGTTCTTTTGGACTGTGCCATGTGTTGTGTTGTGTGTATTCATACCTCCAGAGTAAGTTGAACCTCAGTATTTGTCCAGCTCCTCCATATTTCTGATGACCAACACTTTGGCTTGTTCCGGTGTTCCATTGAGTTTAACGAATACTTTGCAGTTGGTGGTCCATGTATTTTGAATTTTTCCCTGTTTCTTCAAGTAACGTGCTTTCCTGGCAATGTCCGCATTTCTTTTTATCAGATGTTCATTCATGAAGACATCGGATCCTTTCAGTTTCTTTCCTTGTTTTAACAGTGCTGTTTTGTGTTTTCTGTTTGCAAATCTCACAATGATGGCTGGTTTGTCACTGTCATTTTTTCGGGGTAGAGGGTGGCAAGCCTCAATGTTGTTATAATCCACTTCCACACCTTTGGACCGTAGAAAGGTGACCACTTGATGCTCCGTGGAGTTGACATCTTCCTCTCCTGGCCCTCCTACATTGACAGCGGCGACCGCCCGGGCGTATGACCGAGGTTTGATGCGAAGCCCCGTGATGATAACATCGTTCATCCGGGTGTACTACTCCAAATCCGCCACTCTGTTCTCCAGGTACGCCAGCCGCCGATCCTTCTCGGCGTTCTGGATGCGGAGAGCCTTAACTTCCTCGACCAGGTCCAGGATGGCTTTCTGCTGCAGTTTGACAGTAGAAATCTCCTCTGTCATAAACTCCAGCGACTTCTTAATATCGTCACCTTCCTCAGCTGACAGAACTTTTTTCGGGCCCATGCTGAGAGACGCTCTTGTAGCGTTGCCGTGACGACCGGCTAGCTAGTTGATGCTAGCGTCCTTCCTCTCACTCACCGCTACGGTTCAAAAACATCAACTTCTGAGTTTTCGAGAGGTCGCAAATGATGAGCCACCACTTCTGGACGGTTTCCCACCCACGCTCTCAAAGTTTTAGTATCCACGGAGAGCTGCCGTTTTCAGGAGACATTTTAAGTTTGCTAACGTTTCTGCTCAGAGAACCTGTTGCTGACAGCTCGGTGTGAGTTGGTGAAATAGAGGAGCAATGGCCAGCACTGAAAAACTGGAAAGCCTGCCTGCAGAGCCAGCCCACTATTCCATCTCAAAGATGACAGACAGAGAAAGAGGAAAACAAACTTACGCCTGCCAGAACCATGATAGACACAGAGTCTAGGCAATGAAGTGTGGAAGAGGCAGTTTGCATGTAAATGTCACAATTATCAAGAAAGTGTTTTTCTAACTGCAAAATAAAGGAGAAGCATATCTAAATAGCAAAAATACTCATTATTTTAAAGGAAAGCCTGTCAGTGACACAGATATCAAAGTATTTGTAGGATGGAGTGCATAAATATCAATATTGTGTGGAAATGATTTCTGGAAATGAATCTAAATTGAGTTTTCTAAGCGTTACTTTTGTTACTTGATTTTTGTTTTCTTAGCAGAGATAGTATATGCTTGTGTGTAATTAGCAGTCCCATGGCATGCACCTGTGATAGAAGACAAAGAGTGTGCATTTCTGTTTGTTTCAACTAAAACGGGAAAAAATCCACACACATTATTAATACCATGTGTGGCAGGTGCAGGGCTGAAAAAAAACATAGAAAATAATTAACAGTTCACACAATGTAGAGCTTCAGTTTCAATATCTACTATAGTAGATATTGAAACTGGCTGCTGTATGCAGAGTTAATTCCCTCAAAAGATTTACAAATGTGTGCAATATGATCCAGAAACTTAAAGTTGCCTCTACAAATGTGTACAATGAGTTTGTTACATTTGAAGATTTGACCGCACCCGCTTCCATTTATAAACACGTGAAAGAGTCGCCTGAGACCGAATAATCTCGTGGCATGATCACTTGACTGTCTGTTTCCACGACTTTAATAATGAATGTTCCCTACCTGGAACTTATCTTGAATATCATGTTTTTCCTCTTTTTATTGACATTGTGCTTTTTTTTTTTTTCATTTTCTCATTTCAGATCAGTAAAGTACAATCCATCCATAAACAAGTAAGATACTCATGTCTTCAAATTATTGTTAGTTTTTAACCATTTTTGTGTGATGTTGTAAATTTTACTGTAACTTAAGGCAAAATAAGCAAAAACACAGTGCAGTTCAATACTAATGTTTTGTTTTGTTTTCTTTTAGACCAAATCCCTTATACAATTACAAACTCTGATGATGAGCAACCTCCAAAATAAAAGGTCTCCCCAGGCCCCACGTGTGACAGTACCAGGTAATGATGTAATGTTTTGTGTGTGTGTGTGTGTGTGTGTGTGTGTGTGTGTGTGTGTGTGTGTGTGTGTATGAATGAGTGTCAGAAAAGGAACCTTTGTAGACAAGTTGTATGTAATCTTGATTTTTTTAAACATTTTTCTAAACAGCCTCCACCACTCTGCCCCCCAACCCACTACTAGCAACCATCATGATGCCCCGGCCAGCTAAAGGCTCCTTTTGCCAACCTACCTACGCAGCTATGCAACCTCCCCAGCAAATAGTCTGCATTCAGTGCCTTCTCTAACAACGGTATGCTTTGAAACAATGAGCAGCATCACAATTTCATTGTAATCTTAACTTCAAAACATTAATTTATACTGTTGAATATCATCTTATTTTGCTTTTTTAGATTCCAGAGAGTCTGAGGCAAGTTCTAAAATGTTGTACTTTGACATTTTACATAGGATTTCATTTATATGTGAAAGGGCTAAACTTGTAAACAGTTTTAACAGATTGAACAACTTAAACCTGAATGTCAAATGTGAAACCATCACTTATGGATATCGTTGTTTTTCTTATCACAATGCTTATCAAGTTTATCACAAGCCAGTATTCTTTGTGTTATTGTTCTTTTCAACAGATGCAGCCTTCCAAAAACTTATAACCATGGTCGTCTTATAACTCCATTCTCTCTGGTTGTGTTTCTTTCTGTTTTTACTCCTTTGATTGCCTGAGCCATCCACACTACTTTCCCCTGTGTTCAGCTCTTTTCACCTTTTCTCCACTCAAGTGTGCATGGTCTTGTCTCTTGTCTCTGCTCGTGTCAGTTTACTCTCTGTTTAACATCCTTCTCCTTACCTGTAGTTTGGTTTCTGCTTTAGGGCTTTGTTGGGTTTACTAAAAGCAGTTTCTGCCATTTATTAATCTTGCCTCCCTGTACTGCATTTGGGTCCTTTCTGTCATGATTAATAACAATATAATTAATAAATCCAATTTTAGCATTTGCAACAAAGCAAATGGGTTGAAAGCTCAGATATATAGAGTGTGATGTCAAAATTCATTACTATGTGCTTTAGTTTATTATAGTTCCTCCTGTTACCATGTTGCTATCTTTGTGTGTTATAGCCTGTTTGGTATTAATTCTTAATGTGTGTGTGTGTGTGTGTGTGTGTGTGTGTGTGTGTGTGTGCGCGCGCGTGTGTGTACATGTTGTGCCTTCTCTCCTTCTGTCCCTGTCAATCTGTCTACTTTAGTTTGCCAGCCTGTGCTGTTTCTCTCTGTGTGCCTCTTTTCCCTTGAGTATTGTTCTTTCTTGTTCTTTCTACTAACCCTAGTTCACAACAAGAATTGGTAAAGTTATTTAATCTTGTGTCATCTTTTAAATAGGCCTTTATGGGAAGGCAAACCAGAGAAATTCACTTTATTTATTTTTATTGTTAACTCACTGTTCATGGAAAAATACTTGAAGATAAAATAATAATTCACAGTCAGTGTATCATAAAGTATAAGGATATGAGAATAAGGTTTTCACATCAACAAACCACATAACAGTTGTGACAGTTCTGTCATGTCTGAGAGGCTATTGAGAGCACCTTTCTGGACATCACATTTCTTTCTTTTGTGATCTAGCTGCAGAAAAGGAAATTTCCACCACCCTTCTTTCACTGCACACCATGCAAAGCTACCAAAAGACACTTACCAACTGTACAACACTGATGCTGATAATGCCAGCACCTCTGATGGATGCACTAGAGAGCAACTTGAGGCCTAAGAATACTTGGCATGCAAACTGGAATTAAACCACCAACCTCCAAATTACTAGGTAACCTGCTTTATCACCTGAGCTACAGCTGCACCTATGATGTGGTGATGGTTTATTGCCTTTGGTCTAGAATTGGTGACAATCTGTGGGGGATGTAAGAGAAACACTGGTCAAGCTAACATGTTCATTAATTTTGTTTTCATGGCAACAAAAGAAATTATTAAATAATCAATTTTTCTTGTTATTTAAGAGATTGGCTCACATCTTTCAAAAGGTCAAGTGTCATAAAAGCTCACTTAGAAAACAAAGAACTATATCATTATTTCAAAAAGTTAATAGTAGTAATATACCTGCAGCATTTTTAGCATTTTGCTTTTTCTTTAGTGCTCTGAAACACACAGGGGGTAATAGTTTCAAACAGAATACCACAAACAGCAGGTATTCCTTTAGAAATAAACTCTGATACTTCTAAAACTTCAGATTCTTAATTCTGCAACAGTTAGACAGGGGGGGGGTTACAGTTAGACCCCCTACAGTCAGCAGAAGAGGTCATCCTTATCAAGAGCATCTCAACTGTACTTCCATAGTTTTCATTATAAACAGTGTCCTTTATCTTATCATGTCAGAGGTCAACTGAAACCAGATCCAACAGAGCCACCAAAGGTTTTTCACCTTTTATCTTTCCATTACACTTTCTACTGACCAACCGATCCTCCAAACAGGTTTCACCTTTTGCTTACACCCCCACACCTTTATCTCTACATCTCAGAGGTCAACTGAAACAAGCCCCACCTATATAAAAACGCCCTAACCAGGCACACTAACCCTTTACAACGACCCTTGAGAGCATAACACTTCGTTCATCAGCACGGGCATTTTACTTTTAATTTAACTAGTTTAGGAGCATTTTACTTTTCTTCAGCGCTTTGAAACACACAGAGGCTAATAGTTTCAAACAGAGTGTCACAAATAACATGTATTCCTTTAGAAATAAACTAAAAAACACATATTCACACCTAGCCACACTAGCACTGTATCAACCCCCAATGTTCCTTTAATGCAACTAGCCCTCTGATTATCTACTAGTCACAAACACCCTGTAACAGTAAGACTCGTTGATTACACATAGATGATTTAACTGCATTAGGAGCATTTCATATTCTTTAGCGCTCTGAAACACACAGAGGCTAATAGTTTTTAAACAGAATACCACAAACAACAGGTATTCCTTTAGAAATAAACTGTGCACAGTTTATTTCTAAAGGAATACCTGTTTTTGTTGTTTTTTCTAAAAAAAACAACAAAAAAACCCATATATTCTTTCCTCATCACTAGCCATTTCACCATTTTATTCAAATATCTGAATTTTCGGAATGATGATCCAAGCGGGACACAGAGGCTGCTAGTTTTAATGCACCAGAATGCAAATATAAATAAAAGCCTGACTATCCTGACAGCCTAGCTGCAGCGACACCTTTCTTTCACACGGATGCTTGGATGTGCGTTGGAGCTGCCTTTGCTACCCGCACACAGCGTTTCTGACCTACAGGCGCTGCTTATACAACAGAGAAAAGCAACAATACAGCGTGTTTCTCTGCTCCAAGACATCGGTGGGCCTTTCACACGGTAAGCATGTCTGTTATACCCAGCGCATAAATGTCTGTATGTCAGTGCTGATTATACAAACCCTGTTTAAAATGTGACACATATGTTGTCCGAAAACAAATCCTCTAAATTTGCAAAGTTACTGATTTAAAAATATATTTTCGAATTTTTAGTTGCATGACAAACATACGATAGACTCTTGAGCGTATTTATTTATATAGCTACATTCACAATGGTACAACCATGCTAAATAAAAGATGCCCAAGCACCAAGGCACTCTAATGCAAGCCTCTAAACTGTATGTTTGATAAGTGCATAAAGTGTACCTCTACCTCTACAGCTGAAAACAGTTTGTATCCGCACTCTGAGGGTCTGCTGAATTGTTTTTATATTGCGCTTTTTCACGAACTGCAGATGATGAATTCCTCTTTATTGGACATAGTGTCCTTAAGCTATTGTTGCTTATACTTACAGAGTTCCCTAGCTACTTCTTTACTATGTCAGTAAACTTTTTGAAAAGGAAGGTGTTGTAGATTTAAAGAAACATCCTAATTGAAGCAAAGGCAAAAAATTGGAATGAATTTTATGTGACTGTTCATATTAAAGCCAACAACAAGTGAAAATCCAAAACCGACTCCAATCCTTTGTATTAATGATCTCCCCCCTCTCTCTCTCTCTCTCTCTGTGTGTGTGTGTGTGTGTGTGTGTGTGTGTGTGTGTGTGTGCGTGTGTGTGAGTGTGAGTGTGTGTGCCCTCACAGAAGGAAGGTCACAGCAGGAGCTTTTTCAAACACATTTCCAATAAGTTTTTACAAGAAGTGTAGCTCATACAATGGTATAAATGTATTATTTGTGATACTTTATAAATATGAAACTCTAAAGATTTTGAGTTCATGCACATTGTGAAACAAGAATCTAAATATTTTGTGTCACAATGATTTCTATAAAAGCATGTTGTTTATGGGCATAATGTGACAAATCTTTTGTGTGCACTATTAATGATCAATGGTCATTGAAGAGGAAGCTGAACCCTGGCTCTGGACGTTTTCATGACAAGTGACAGCGCAGACATCTACTAATGAGAGAACATGTTTTATCATCATAAACACGGTGATATGAAGCATCGTTAAAGGGTCACTTCAGTAATGTTGACTCATGTTTTTAATAGATGACTTTAAAACACTAAACTCTAATTTCTGTGGTTTATTTTAAGTTTACAGAATATAACATGTGGTAAGACAATGAGTTTTACTTCTCACAGGTCGTGTTATGTGTATCTATTTATCATGTATGCTACTTTGCTCTGTGGACTGTAAAATGTTTCATTGTATTCATAAAATTAACCAGACTTTCACTGTCTGCATCTTTTACTGTTTTTCTGCTTTTGTTCACTCCAAGTTTGACAAAACCTACAGATATCCAGAGTTAACTCACTAACAATGTGGAGCAGTCTCAGTGTATTTAGCTGCTTTTCCCTAAACACAACCAACTGAGAGAAACGCCTGTAGTCCTCACATTGGTCATTTGAACAGAAAGATACAGTTGGAAGAAACGATTGCGTTTTTATGATGCATAGTAAAACTACCCCTCTTCTTCTTTTCTGTGTTGTTGTTGTTGTCCACAACCCCCAACAAATGGTTTGTTACACGCGGGTGTGAAGGGCAAGCTTTACTTACACAGCCTCACACACAGTAGATTTTTAAAGTTTTTGGGTACAGTGGTTTAGCCATAGATGTAACTTCTACTTTTGATAAAGATCACTCCACCTGTTTATTTCTTAAGAAATTAAGCATCTTTATTAAGCTCTTATTTATACGTCTACACAATAATAGACACCGTGTGCTCTGTTACATTATAGTCTTCTACTGCTGCTTCCAGTGGTCTGCATTTTAAACTCCCAACCTTTCAGGTTGTTAGGAACGACTTATATTTCTAACATTTTGTGATATAAAAGTGAACCATGCGACTTTTTTTTATTTTCTGTGTGATGGAATGACTTAAGACACGAGTTATTTAAACAATTATAAATGACAGTGTGATGGCCATAGTACTTTATGTGGGCCAAATATGCTAAGGATAATGTTTATCAATGTAAAATTGCAAAGAACTTGTGGATAGAATATAACATTTTGTAAACAGTTACCTCAGAAGCTGTACTGTCAGCCCTATGTATGTAAGGTAAAACTTTCCACAGTAGTTCCACTTAAGTAACTAAACACATAAAGTCACCCTTACCAATATCCGACTGCTCCTTGAAAAAAGTAGCACAAACAGACAACTGACTCAGCAATGATGAGTAGAGCTACCCGAGGCCGAGACTCAAGCGGAAGAAAATTAAATGTTGTTGCTTTTGTGGCTCGAAAAATTAAAGAAAGTATATTTAATAATTCAACAAGACCCGCACCTTCAACACATGTACATTCAAACTTTGGAACAGGCTCAACATTGCTGTTTGTTCAATAGTTTTTATCCGTTCGAAAAAGTCATTTTACGGCTTTAATGTTTCCAGCTGATAAGGAGAATGAGTGCATTTCATCAAATGGGCGTCCAAAGGCTTTAAACATCCGCTTTGTCTGTAACGACAGTATCAAACTACAGAGCATTGTTTTTACTAAAATTCAACATTTTCAGATGAAAATTTGGCTGCTTTTTTCACTGTAACACCTCCCCTCATCGCCATTTTTAGGATATTCTTGGTGATCCCATTTTTTCATATTTATGCTTTTGGGACTGAGGGTATCTAATACGTACGTCGTCACAGTGTATTGTACTACCAACTGTGAGGGCTCTGCTTTTGCTTTGAGCAGGCTGTTTTTATTTTGACTCGTGAGTGTGTGTTTTTCAAACGAGATCCTCCTCAGTTTGATTTTGTTACCACAAACTTTGTGTGACGTTCACAACAGAGGTAAAGAGATTTAAACACCCCAGTTTAAGGAGGCAGGGGTTGGACCAGCTGCACAGGGCAGGTGAAACAGAGAGTGTCAGGGGTGATGTGCAACAGAAGCAGAGGGAACATTTTACAAGATGATAAATGTCACATTTAGGTGATTAAGGATTTGTTGACAAGATTAAAAGACACGTCCGTCAGAGTTCAAAAACATTACAGTTTGATTAAATAAAACGTTTTAAAATACACAAGGTTCATTTTCTCCTCTGATAGTAATCATATTAAACATGTCAAGAAAGAAAGAGTATAAAGAAAAATAGTAAATGTGTGTCTAATTCAACTCTTCCTGTGAACCTTATATCATCCTTTAATATGTTTGGTGTTACAAACTTGAAGAAGCACAGAAAAGATCATCAGACATTAATCTAATCAGTTTTCAGCCTTCATTCATATTGAAAAGTTGAAATCTTCCCTGCTAGACCAAAGTGCAGCGTTTGATGCCGTTGTCCATAACATTTTATTACAACTATTATTAAATGGCGAGTCCTCTTCACACACTGAGGTTAATTATGAAGCTCCACAGGCTTCTGTGCAAAGACCAGTTCTGTTTACATTATACGTGCTTTAGAAGACATAGCGTGCATTTTCACTGCTATGCATATGATACCCACTTTTATTGGTTAAACTGCCGGGATGTCTTAGACACATAATGAGCTTTAATTTTCTGCTTCTAAGTTCAGATAAAACTGAGGTTATTGTAACGGGACGTAAAAATCTTAGAAACACTGTGGCTAACAAGATCCTTACTCTGGACAGCATTGAGCCGCCTGTTGTAGTCATTTGGCACAATATAAGTAAAATTGAAGCACACAATCCCGTCGCACAACATCAACATTTATTTATATACAAAAATAAAAATGCTTTTTTACAGAAAAAAATTGTAACTTCATATTTTATCAACGATTACGTGGGTACATGTTTTTTTTCTTAAATGCACTAAATGTAGGATACATTGTTTGGTAAAATGCAGGTTGCACGTTTTAAGAAAGAAAAATCAGTCTTTCAGAGAAAGCATTAGCAGCCTCCTTTGTAACACTCTGCGACCAACCGTAGCTGTCTGATTTTCACCATGTCCAACCCTACCAGATTGGTGTATGCCTCGGCGATGGCGTCAAAGACTTTCCTTTCCGATTTCAGTTCGTGCAAGAGAGTTTCCACCACCATGCGGACTTTGACGTCGTCCATTTTGATGTTGCGAGCAAACAGAAGCCGTTGAATAGATGGAATGAAATGAGGGGTGAGGAGTCTTTTTCTGATGCTGTGATAATTTTCAGCGTAAAAGTCATCCTCCAAGACTTGCACACACTCGTGCTGTCTCTGGCGGGGGTGATCGGACTTACTGCCGTTGCATTCGTCAGTGAGGTACTTGTTGATTACTAGGTTGACTAGATGATACACCGCGGTTTTCACGGTATCGATGAAAAAAGAAGATGCCCAACCGTCAAGCTCGTCGGCTTGCTGCTGCTTCTCCAAGGGACGATAGTAACCGGGCGTGTCGGGTACTATTGTGCCCTCGTCCGCAGAACTTTCCTCCTCCGCAGTGTGGCGCAGGGCTGTAGAGGCCATACTTCTGTTTTTGAGCTAAAAAAGGTTTGAAGGAATGAGACGGTGGTGTTCTTTTTAAAATAACAGGAGGGGGCGTAATCTGGAAGTGGGTTGATCTTAAAGGGTGCGGGTAGGAGTGGCAGCAATTTTCAAAAACCGTAGAGTTGACCACAGTGTCTCTCTAGCACTGACACTCTGTTTGAAACTATTAGCCTCTGTGTGTTTCAAAGCGCTAAAGAAAAGTAAAATGCTCCTAAACTAGTTAAATTAAAAGTAAAATGCCCGTGCTGATGAACGAAGTGTTATGCTCTCAAGGGTCTTTGTAAAGGGTTAGTGTGCCTGGTTAGGGCGTTTTTATATAGGTGGGGCTTGTTTCAGTTGACCTCTGAGATGTAGAGATAAAGGTGTGGGGGTGTAAGCAAAAGGTGAAACCTGTTTGGAGGATCGGTTGGTCAGTAGAAAGTGTAATGGAAAGATAAAAGGTGAAAAACCTTTGGTGGCTCTGTTGGACCTGGTTTCAGTTGACCTCTGACATGATAAGATAAAGGACACTGTTTGTAATGAAAACTATGGAAGTACAGTTGATAAGGATGACCTCTTCTCAGTGTTGGGAAGGTTACTTTTAAAATGTATTCCATTACAGAATACTGAATACATGCCCCAAAATGTATTCTGTAACGTATTCCGTTTGGATTACTTAATATATTATCGTGCTGTTTACAACTACGTGAATGTACTATTGCTGTGATTTATGACTGATACTGAAGGTCCGCGGCTCCGAACCGTAGTAAAGGGACCTCTGGCTAATACGGTGGGTTCCGTGTCGGGCTGGTAGCCGAAAACTAGCTTTACTTTGTTGTCTGGGTCAACTTTGCTTGCCAGAGACAGAGAGAGGCGATGAAGGCTGCTCCAACGGAACTTATTTTTTCCGGAGGAAAACGCGAACACAGTGTACAGTCCAGTCTTAACAGCTTACTTACAGCTGGGCTCGTCAGGCACTCTTCTTGGCTGCAGTGGTTATTATTATATTTACATGCTTCCAGCTCCCATTTCTGCTCGATGACAACTCGTACTTTTCCTTTCTCTCCCTCCCTCGCTCACAGACACATAACGTGTATGGCAGTCCATTCTCGCTGCAGCACGGACTACACTGCCCATGATGCTACCTTCTTTAGGGCCATGCCTGTAGCATTCTGCCTTTTAGCTTAGCACAACAACAACAACAAAAAAGCGCTCTCTCACCCAGGAAACACGCAGAGAGCGAGCGCGTCACCCTGTAACCATGGCAACCGTAACGCTGCCGCCTGGAACAACATTACGTAGCTGTCAAACAAACCCAAACAGTCCTGACCCGCGACAATATGAAACAGGGAAGTACCGCCGTGTAATCCATTTATTTCAACAAAGTAACTGTATTCTGAATACCACCTTTTTAAACGGTAACTGTAACGGAATACAGTTACTCATATTTTGCCCTCACATGAACGCGCAGGGGGATAGGGGAGGGGGTGAAGGGATGCGGGTGGGGGGGCAAAAAATGTTGCAGGTATATTACTACTGTTAATCTTTATTTGAACCTCTATTTGTTTGCTCCCTAAGGAGGCACTGACTATTGATGGCTGACTGGATGGATGGATGTCTGGGCTGTTGAGATGCTTGACAAGAATAAATTTGCATAAGAATTTACAGTGCAATAAAATTTTCAATTTAATGTAGCAGCATAATGACCAGTGGCAGAAATAACAGCTGTATGTATGTCTTACAGTAGATCTGTGCCTACCTTCCAGCAGCAGTGGGAGACTGTGTTACTTCATTATATCAAACTCATAGCATGTGCACATACTGGTTCTTTTAACCAAGGAGTTGTGGCTCTGTGTATGGTCACAGATATCACAATATATTGAAGCTTTTTTATGGCTTTATGTAAAGATATTTAGGATGAAGATTTTGGTGAAGAAACAGTTTCATGCCAAAAATACTCTTGAAATCTCTAAATGAGCGCCAAACTATTTACAGTAAAACAGAGTATCTAATAGTTTCACGTCAGGTTTCCACTCTTAAAAATCTGATAAAATAATGCTCAAGAATTAGAGAACTTTCTTAGTCAGAGTAACAATGCGTTATGAATTGTAGACTAAAAATAGATTCATGATTTCCTAATTCATGTCTTGATGGTACAGTGATATAAAAGATGGATATATAGCTACTGTGACTTCATAAGTAAGTTTTTGACTCTCCATTGTCGAGCTTCAGTGGTATTTGGCTTCTTTGCTGTAGGTTCTTTAGCCACAAATTGCATCAGCAGCACAAAACACTTTGGAGAGGTTCAGTTCAGTGACTCCAATTAGGTCTCTCCAGGGCCACCAACTGATTGTATTAATTACAATAATTTACATAAAGATTAAAACTAAAATAAAGCCATAAACTTATCAGGAATGGTCTAGCTAGATGAAGGTTGTTTATACATCTAGATGTCTATACAACTAGACATCTTGTTTTAATTAAAGAAGTTGCACCACTTCTGGTTGTTAGACAGAATTTAGATATGAGTCACTTCTCCATTGGCTCAATTTTCAGCTACAACCGCAACCACACATTTATATAGAGTTCATAGAGATTCACTTTTAAAGCCAGCATCAACTTGCAAAACAGAGGAATAGGAGCTGCATTTTTGTCACTTCCAATGACGGCTTAATTTTTCTGCCTGAGAAGTTGATTTTGCTCCTGATGTGATGACCAGTGCTTTTTAAGACTTAATGATGTGCAGGTACTCTGGTTCACATAGGGTATATCTATCTTGATCTGTATTTTTTTACAGTTTTCAGCAAGCTCTGAATGGTTTTACATTCACGGGTAGGTGTGTAACTTAAGCACTGACAAAAGAACAAAGCAGCATTTGAATTTAGTTGGAAGAATGATACAGTGCATTCACATTTAAATATACCGCTGCTAGGAATTCACAGTCAGTGATTTTTTTGTATATAAAAAGGAGCATTCAACTCACAAGAATCCACAAGAACAGCCACATCGAGGCACTTTTTACTGCAGTGTAGAGCCCCTACAACACTAGAAAGAAATACCAACAATCAGCCTGCCACTTATGTGGAAGTACTTGGTGATAGTGAGAAGGAAAAACTCCCTTCAAACAGGAAGAAGTCAGGGGGACCCTTGTGCTGTGACCTGTAACACTCAGTGCCTAATGGGAAGAACTCCAGCAGCCTATTGGATCACAACTGGTTCAGAATCCCACAATCCTGCCCTAACTATAAGCTTTAACAGTTAGTGTCTGTCTCAGCTCAGACTGCCAGCTAGTTCAAGACCAGTGGGCTCTGGTAGGTGAAGGCTCTGCCTAAAAACTAGGAACCAAGAATAACCCTGCACTCTGATGTATACTATGGTACTCTGAGGTCTTTATGATTATCCAAGATTTTGTATGTGAAAAATCCTTGTTTGTTAATGCCGCATGTTGTCTGTACAGAATAATAACAGCGCTGGAGTGACGAAAAAATGATTGAACACTGTGCGACACATAAACATGCAAGTCACTCCTTACTCTATGCATCAGAGTCACTTCTGAGCACAAAATGAAAAACTGAATTATGAAATTGGTGAATAACCTGTTCAACTCATGAATAACATGAATAACGTGTGTACAGCAGGAAATCACACTATAAATCACCTAGGGGCGTGTCTGGGTTCTAGGAGGGTGTACGTGTGCACACGTGTGTGTGAGAGCTTTAGAAACTGTACTATGATGAAAAAATTGCCTCTCTCTATCACTTGTTTGAAATAGATTTTCCTCCTGTACTTTTTTAGATATTCTCCCATATACTCCTGTTTTAAAATGTTTGTTTACCTTCTGGCATAAAAAACAAGAAGATTTGGTCCCTATAGCTAATTTCCTGCTGCAAAACTGTAGTGGGAGTGAACTTACTATAATTTGTGAGTTTTTATCTTGATATTAATCAGCAAAATGATAACAATGATAGGCAGGTTTCATCAACAAAATTACTAAAAGCAATTTTAGCGTTGGGATTAGATCTCTGATTTGCCAGTCCAGTCCTATCAGCCAACATCTTGAGGGAAATCTTCCATACATATTTATAGACTGGGAGTTTTACCCAGACAAGAAATGATTAAATGATTATGAATTAAGGTAGATTATAAATGAGATGGTGATTGATAGTTGGGGAGCATTCAAAGTTTTCACAACACTGACAGTGAACATAATAATTATTAGCCATAGCGTTAACCTTCACATAACTTAAAAGTTTCGTCTGGTTTAATGCTATCTTGTTAAAAAAAAAAATCACACCACATTAGTGTATGTCAGGAAAAAGCCCACAACTCTGTTGGTGTCAAACTTAAACTACTACAAACACAGATATAAGGGAACACTCCACTGACAAACTCCAGACTTCATAATTAACATTTCCAACATCCACATGAATGCATCAAGATGCAGTTAATTGGTAAAGATTCATCGGCATCACTCCGTAGCTTTCTGAGTTTCATATTAATGTTATCCCTCCTACTCACATTTATCAGCTTGAGACCTTGTTTATGAGGTAGTGTCAATGAGCATGCTGTGTCAAATAAGTAAAGACATGACACTTTCTAATGTTTGAACTTACAGTATGTGCTGCACTGAAAACTGTTTCATGAATGTAGGTGGGAAATACAGATTCATAGGGCTACAACTGCACTACAGCACCAATTTTTCTGCAGTGCTCAACTGTGAGCTGTTTACTCACATGAACCATATTCCTTATCTTAACCTCATATCACCACCTATCATCCAGTAAATCAGTGCCAAGTTAAGGTTACCAGCAAAAAATGAATGTTTCAAACACAATTTACACATTTTTGCCTACACTAAATGGTAATAAAGTGCTACAAACTGCTTGTCACATAATTTCATGCTTCAATCATGCAATATTTACAAAAAAAAAACAAAAAAACTGTGGCAGTCCTGGATCTGTGAAAGGGCTTGCAGTTCTTTGTTTAATTTGCAATACTAAAATAATAATAGTGGTTAGATTTTGGAACCCAGACTGATTTTAGATACAAAATCTAACTCTAAAAAGTTTGTGTTTTATGATTGTGGTTGGAATTAGCACTTTTGAGAGTTTACAGCGACCCACAGACCACAGTGCAGTTGCATTCATGCAGCCTTTTTAAGATAATAATATCATCTACCCTATATAGGTGAGACATTAATAAATAGCTTGTTATCACAGTGATCTATTTTGGTGTGATGGGGGGTTTAGAGATCCACGTGAACTCACAGACTGTACCCACAGATCATAGTTACTGTTGCAGTTGTATTACAGACTAAATAGCAGCTTTCAGATTCATTTTTGGCAGTTAATTTACCCTACAACAGATCGGGAGTGTGTGTGTGTGTATGTGTATGTGTAGCCTATGGGTATGACTTTTGCTTTCAGAACTGCCTTAATCGATTACATTCAGTCTATTAAGGCACACTCCAGGATGCTGGAAACTCTCCTCAGAGATTTTGGTCCACATTGATATGATAGCATCACACAGTTGCTGCAGATTTGTGAGGTGTTCATCCAAATTTACCCTTCGACCACATGCAAAAGATAGCCATTGGATTACAGTGGGGGGGTTTTTTCAGTCTTCAATTGTCCAATTTCTGTGAGTCTGTGAGAAACGTAGCCTTAGTTTCCTGTTCCTAGCTGACAAGAGTGCCACCCAGTGCCACCCGTTTTGTATATTTGTATTTTTACTAGTACTAGTACTAGTAATTGCTAAACAGTTTAATTCTTATGTACACCCTTGAACTGATTATCCTGTTATTTAATCTGCCTATGACTCATTAGTTAGTGAATCAATATACAGTGAATGATCAGGGATTGAGAAGCAGTTAAACTAGCAGAACCCGAACACCTCTAGAATTTCCTCAACTGTCTGTTCCATCTGTGTGATAATCAAAGTAATTCAGACTGAACCACACTGACGGTCCAAATTCAAAGCTCCATGTCTGAATGAAAGAGAATTGCTAGATGAGACTTCTAAAAATGCCTCCAGAATGATATCAAAGCATTTTATTAATAATTTCCACTGCTGTCCTCATAATAAGAATTCTACACCCGTGAGAGGAAAGAGCAACATCATGGTATGGCAGGGAATTAATTTTTACATTTTCAGTTTTACAGATAACAGAACTGCCAGATTCACATTGGATTAAGGGCCTAGATAACTTCAGCCAATACTACTCCCATCTGAATAATGTAAAAAAAAAAAAAAAGTGAATAAATAACAAGGAGAAAAAAAATCCATAATAGGTTTTATTGCAAAGAACCATAAAGGCATTAATGTGTCCCAAACATTGCTGTAAATCTTGGGTGTTTAGACGATGTACTTGCTTAACATAGATGAGGCCCTCAGCAATTACAATTTTTCTCAATCACTTTTGCACAATTCTCATAGCAGAACAGCTATTCTCACTACTCTTGATGTAGTTTTAAAATCAGAATAGATTCAACAAAATCCTGAAATTTTTCTCCATATTGATATGATAGTATCACAGAGTTGATAAACAATATCCCAAGGACGCTATACTTGACTGACAGCCGGTGAATGTCGAGGCCATTGGAGTCCAATCTTCTGTTGGCAAATTTTGTTGAGTCTGTGAAAAATGTAAACTCAGTTTCCTGTTCTCAGTTGACTGGAGTGACTCCCAGTGTGGTCTTTGTTGCTGTAGGTCAGATGTGTTGTGGTTTTTTTTTTGCTTTTTCTGTAAACAATTGAGATTGATGTGTGGGAAAATCCCAGTATATCAGCAGTTTCTGAAAAACTTTCAGTCACCTTTTTTCCTGACTCTCACTTTGAACTTCAGCATGCTGTCTTGACCATGTCTATGTGTCTAAGTGCCTAGAATTTCTGGCCCATGATTGGCTGATTAGATATTTGCATTAACGAGCAGTTGAACAAGTGTACTTAATAAAGTCGCTGCTGAAAAAACATAAAACAAAAAACCCAGTTGGATATCGAAGTCTTAAAATGGTGTTGACAATTTTTTATTGCTTCATTAGAGAGGTAAAGTGATTGACTGACTTTTCATGTTTTGACAGCTGTGAAAAATGCTTTAAATGTTTTAATGTCTTACACAGCAATGAGAATGACGTTCCTGCTGTGATTGTGCAAAAGTGATTGTGAAAGACTGTAAGAGAAAGGTGTTTAGAACCTACATTAAATTCTGGAGGAATTTGTTTCTTTTCTTTGTTCTTTTGCTACTGCATGATGTGGTGGAGGTGGTGTGCTTAGCACTGTAGCCTCATAGCAAGAAAGTCCTGTTTTCAACCCTGGTTCGGGCCTTTTTTTAGTGAGGTTGAATGTTCTACCTGCTGGCTTCCTCTTGCAGTTAAGATATGCATATCAATTTAACGGGCTATTTTAAATTGATGCTGGATATGTGTCACAGTGATTGAAGTGTATAGCATTAAAGTAAAGAGCTGTATGAATGCGTGGCGAAAATGTGAGTTGTACTCTAAAGTTTCTTTGAATGGTAAGACTTTGAAAAGTGGTATATAAATGTGAGTATGTTACATTGGATATATTTATCCAGATATATTTATATATTTATACAACACGAGTGGGTTACGGACCCCATCACAACACACACACACACACACACACACACACACGCAGCCTGTGTTTGCAGGGAAGTGATGATTTATTTACAGTGCTGTCACACTACAAAACGCGTGCTCTTTGCTCCAGACAGCTTCCCAGCCGTCAAGTCTCCAACTCAGCTCTTTCCTCTCTCCAGGTCCTGGGGTTAGTGAAATAGGAAGCATGATAGCATAGCATCATTAGGGTCCCAGCTGCCCGGCCAGCCTCCCTGGCACTGCCCCCTGAACCCACTGCAGGAGAGGAAATAGGCTGCCAATACCTGCAACCCAGCCTATGAACCTTGCACTTAAAAGGCTGGAGAGGCAGATACCACCGGGTGATCTGGGCGTTTTGCATCCTTCATGCGGTAAGGCCATTGCAGCAGGGCATGGTCTGAATACAGGGTGAAAGGGCATCGAAGTAGGTAATAATGAAGGGAATCGACTGCCCACTGGATCGCCAAACACTCTTTTTCCACCATACTCTATCAGCTTTCCCATTCTGCCAGCTTGCGGCTAATGTAAACAACAGGGTGGTTGACGCCCCCTTACCTGCTGGGACAAAACAGCCCCCAGCCCTCTCTTCGAGGCATCCATCTGCAGAATGAAAAGTGAGGGAAAAGTCAAAGGTGTGGAGCAGGGCTCCGCACAGAAAGCCATTTTAATCTGAGCAAATGCTGCCTGGCACAACTCTGTCAACTGGATCAAATCTGTGACACTTTTTCAGATGAGATCGGATAAGGGTCTGGTCAGAACCGCAAAGCAAGACATGAGCTGGCAATTGTAGCTAACCAGCTCATAAATCCGCCTCACCTCTTTTTTTAGTCCTAGCACACGAGAGGATGCGATGGTTGTTTTTTTCTCCACCTGGGGACACACCTGCCCACCTCCCAGGTGGTACCCCAGACAGTCTCCCTATCCAACTGCACACTTCTTTGGGTTGGCAGTGAGCACCACTTGCTTCAGGGACTCTAGAACCACAGCCACATGCTCCATATTCTGTGCCCAGGTGTCAGAATGAGTGTTTTTTTATGCCGCCTACTTGGATGATGACATCATCCAAGTAGGCGGCAGATGCAGTACCCGGACCATGAGGAGCTGGAAGGTGGCAGGGGCTCCGAACAAATCGAACAGATTTGTGTGACAAATTTGTACAATCAATAGAGAGGGGAGAAGGACATTTTTTTCTTAGACTCTGGAGACAAAGGAATCTGCCAGTGAATCCACTGTCGTGAAAAACAGTACCTAACTGGTCCAGGGGCTCGTCAACTCAGGGTATGGACGAAGCATCAAACTGTGAGACCTCATCCACCTTACGATAATCCAGACAGAAAAACCTATAGACCCATCTTTAGACCACAAGAACTATGGAGTCACACTGCTGTGTGATTCCATGTGACTCTGCTGTGTGACTCCTCTGTCACCTCCATCTCCAGTATTGCAGCCAATTCCTTCTGTACTATTTTCATTTTATCTTCACAAAATCTATAGGGATATGAACACACCATCAGCATATTGCTCTATAACAATGGGGACAGTGGGCAGATGGGAGAACACATCTGCAAAACCCTGTTGCAGTGCAACAACATCCACTCACTGGGTTCAATTCAATTCAATTCAATTTTATTTATATAGCGCCAAATCACAACAAAAGTCGCCTCAAGGCGCTTTATATTGTACAGTAGATAGCACAATAATAAATACAGAGAAAAACCCAACAATCATATGACCCCCTATGAGCAAGCACTTTGGCGACAGTGGGAAGGAAAAACTCCCTTTTAACAGGAAGAAACTTCCGGCAGAACCAGGCTCAGGGAGGGGCGGCTATCTGCTGCAACCGGTTGGGGTGAAAGAAGGAAAACAGGATGAAAGACATGCTGTGGAAGAGAGACAGAGATTAATAACAGATATGATTCGATGCAGAGAGGTCTATTAACACATAGTGAGTGAGAAAGGTGACTGGAAAGGAAAAACTCAATGCATCATGGGAATCCCCGGCAGCCTACGTCTATTGCAGCATAACTAAGGGAGGATTCAGGGTCACCTGGTCCAGCCCTAACTATATGCTTTCGCAAAAAGGAAAGTTTTAAGCCTAATCTTGAAAGTAGAGATAGTGCCTGTCTCCCGAATCCAAACTGGAAGCTGGTTCCACAGAAGAGGGGCCTGAAAACTGAAGGCTCTGCCTCCCATTCTACTTTTAAATACTGTAGGAACAACAAGTAGGCCTGCAGTGCGAGAGCGAAGTGCTCTAATAGGGTGATATGGTACTACAAGGTCATTAAGATAAGATGGGGCCTGATTATTTAAGACCTTGTATGTGAGGAGTAGGATTTTGAATTCAATTCTGGATTTAACAGGAAGCCAATGAAGGGAAGCCAAAACAGGAGAAATATGCTCTCTCTTTCTAGTCCCTGTCAGTACCCTTGCTGCAGCATTTTGGATCAGCTGAAGGCTTTTCAGCGAGTTTTTAGGACATCCTGATAATAAAGAATTACAGTAGTCCAGCCTGGAAGTAATAAATGCATGAACTAGTTTTTCAGCGTCACTCTGAGACAGGATATTTCTAATTTTAGAGATGTTGCGCAAATGGAAGAAAGCAGTCTTACATATTTGTTTAATATGTGCATTGAAGGACATGTCCTGGTCAAAAATGACTCAAGGTTCCTCACAGCATTACTGGAGGCCAAGGTAATGCCATCCAGAGTAAGAATCTGTTTAGATACCATATTTCTAAGATTTTCAGGGCCGAGTACAATAACCTCAGTTTTATCTGAATTAAGAAGCAGAAAGTTAGCGGCCATCCAGGTCTTTATGTCTTTAAGACATTCCTGCAGTTTAACTGATTGGTCTGTGATATCTGGCTTCATGGATAGATAGAGCTGCGTGTCATCTGCATAGCAGTGAAAATTTATGCTATGTCTTCTAATGATGCTGCCTAAGGGAAGCATGTATAATGTAAATAGAACTGGTCCTAGCACTGAACCCTGTGGAACACCATAATTGACCTTAGTGTGTGAAGAGGACTCTCCATTTACATGTACAAATTGGAGTCTATTAGATAGATATGATACAAACCACTGCAGTGCAGTACCTGTAATACCTACAGCATGTTCTAATTGCTCTAATAGGATATTATGGTCAACAGTATCGAACGCAGCACTGAGGTCTAGCAGGACAAGCACAGAGACGAGTCCACTGTCAGAGGCCATAAGAAGATCATTTGTAACCTTCACTAAAGCTGTTTCTGTGCTGTGATGAGCTCTGAAACCTGACTGAAACGCTTCAAATAAGCCATTCCTCTGCAGATGATCTGTTAGCTGTTTGACAACTACTCTTTCAAGGATTTTTGATATGAAAGGAAGGTTGGAGATTGGCCTATAATTAGCTAAGACAGCTGGGTTTAGAGATGGCTTTTTAAGTAAGGGTTTAACTACAGCCACCTTGAAGGCCTGTGGTACATAGCCGATTATTAGAGATAGGTTGATCATATTTAAGATTGAAGAATTAATTAATGGCAGGACTTCTTTGAGCAGTTTTGTAGGAATGGGGTCTAAAAGACACGTTGATGGTTTGGAGGAAGTAATTATTGAAGTTAACTCAGAAAGATCAATTGGAGAAAAAGAGTCTAACTTAACATCGATGGTACTAAAAGTAGCTGTAGATAATATTACATCTGTGGGATGATTATTGGTAATTTTTCTCTAATGATAAGAATTTTATTAGTGAAGAAGTTCATGAAGTCATTACTAGTTAACGTTAAAGGGATTGTTGGCTCAGTAGAGCTCTGACTTTTGTCAGCCTGGCTACAGTGCTGAAGAGAAACCTGGGGTTGTTCTTATTTTCTTCAATCAGTGACGAATAGTAAGATGTTCTGGCTTTATGGAGGGCTTTCTTATAAAGCAGCAAACTATTTCTCCAGGCTAAATGATGATCCTCTAAATTTGTGACACGCCATTTCCTCTCCAGCTTACGAGTTATCTGCTTTAGGCTACGTGTTTGAGAATTATACCACGGAGTCAGGTACTTCGGATTTGAGGCCTTAGTTTTCACAGGAGCTACAGTATCCAGAGTCGTACGTAGTGAGGAGGTAAAATTATTAACAAGATAATCGACCTCTATTGGAGTAGTGTTCAGGTAGCTGCTCTGCTCTGTGTTGGTACAGGGCATTGAAGATGATAACAGTGGGTGGATAGACATCTACTTTGATAAAGTCTACTCTCCACTGCTGTGTAATCAGTTATTGTAAATGTAAATGTTATCAGGAAATGATCAGACAGCAGAGGGTTTTCAGGAAACACTGTTAAATGTTCAGTTTCTATGCCATATGTTAAAACAAGATCTAGAGTGTGATTAAAGTGGTGGGTGGGTTCTTTTACATTTTGAGAGAAGCCAATTGAGTCTAATAACAGATTAAATGCGATGTTGAGACTGTCATTTTTAGCATCTACATGGATGTTAAAATCACCCACAATAATTATTTTATCTGAGCTGAGCACTAAATCAGATAAAAAGTCTGAGAAATCAGAGAGAAACTCTGTGTAAGGCCCAGGTGGACGATAGATAATAACAAGTAAGACTTCTTGATGCATTCTCATTATCAAATTCACCAGGGAGGATATGAAAAGTGGCAGGTTAGCCTTCTTAGACTGTGAGATTTCCATCAGTAATGGGGGACATCTAAAAGCTGACGTGTACCGTAAACCTACGCATACGGATCAGTATCTAAGGTTTGACTCTCATCATCCACTGGAGCACAAACTGGGTGTCATCAGGACGCTACAACACAGAGCGAACACCATCCCCACTGACACAGCGGCCAGGGAGGCAGAAGAACAGCACATCAAGAAGGCCCTGAGTAAATGTGGTTATCCCAGCTGGACTTTTGTCAAAGCTGGGAAGGCACCTAAAGAAAGCTCCAGCCGATCCAGGAGAGAAGGACAACCGCTGCCCAGGCGAAAACCTGTAGTGATCCCATATGTGTCAGGAGTATCGGAACAGTTGAGACGCATTTTTCTAAACACCGGGTCTCTGTGGCTTTTAAACCCCAAAATACGCTGCGCCAAAAACTGGTCCACCCCAAGGATCGGGTCCCCGACACAAACAGAGTAACATAGTGTACGCTGTTAAGTGCCAGGAGGATTGCCAGGATTTATACATCGGGAAACCAAACAACCTCTAGCGAAGCGGATGGCACAACACAGAAGAGCTACCTCGTCAGGCCAGGACTCTGCAGTTTATTTACACCTACAGGCCAGTGGACACTCTTTCAACAATGAGGATGTACACATCCTGGACAGGGAAGAACGCTGGTTTGAGCGCTGGAGTCAAGGAGGCCATTTACGTGAAAAGGAAAGACCATCTCTGAATCGAGGAGGGGCCTAAGGGTACATCTTTCGCCATCTTACAATGCTGTGATTGCAGCCATTCCCCAACTCTCTGTGAATGGTACTCATGGCCATTGATCAGTGTTCTTTGATCAGTGGGTTTTGGTCAGTGATTGTTGATCAATGGTCATGGGAATTTGCATAATTATGATTAAGGAACTGACCTCACAGCCCATTGTTCCTTCAGTGGGCTGGTTTCAGTCATTATGCAAATGTACTGTTTATAAGGTTTGGGGAAACCTGCAGTCAGCTGAGACTGAAGAAGTCACTTGGATGAGTGACGAAACGTTTCTCCCACAAAACGCTACGTCCAGATGAACAGATTCAACTTTTGGAGAACAAGTAAGACTGGTTTCTGAGTTTTACAGCTGGGGTGAACAAGGCTAAACATCAGGCTTTCAAATGAATTAAAAGTCAGTCTTGGTCTTTCGTTAATTAATAGACTGGTGTGAAAAATTGCTGCCACACCGCCCCCTCAGCCTGTGCTTCGAGATTTCTGGTAGTTAGAATGACTCGGGGGTGTTGATTCATTTAAACTAACATACTCATCCTGCTGCAACCAGGTTTCTGTAAGGCAGAGTAAATCGATTTGTTGATCAATTATTAAGTCATGTACTAACAGAGACTTGGAGGAGAGAGACCTAATATTTAATAATCCACATTTCACTGTTTTACTCTTTGGTTCAGATGTGGATACTGTATTGTTCTTTCTTTGTGATTTTTTATGTTTAAGTTGTTTATTGCTGGTTTTTGGTTTGTTTTTTGTCTGTTTGGGAGCTGACACAGTATCAATGGAGATGGGTTTTTGGGGGGGTAGGAGGAGGAGAGAAGTTGCAGAGAGGCGTGTAAGACTGCAACTCTGCTTCCTGGTCCCAACTCTGGATAGTCATATTTTGGGGGGTTTAATAAGTTGGTCCATATTTCTAGAAATGAGAGCTGCTCCATCCAAAGTGGGATGGATGCCGTCTCTCCTAACAAGACCAGGTTTCCTCCAGAAGGTTTGCCAATTATCTATGAAGCCCACATCGTTTCTGGGACACCACTCAGACAGCCAGCAATTTAAGGAGAACATGTGGCTAAACATGTCACTCCTGGTCTGATTGGGAGGGACCAGAAAAAACTACAGAGTCCGACATTGTTTTGGCAAAGTTACACACCGATTCAATATTGATTTTAGTGACCTCCGATTACGCGTAACCGGTGTCATTACTGCCGACGTGAATTATGATCTTACTGAATTTACGCCACCCTTCGCCAGCAGTTTTAAATTTCCTTCAATGTCGCCTGCTCTGGCCCCTGGAAGACAATTGACTATGGTTGCCGGTGTCTCTAGCTTCACATGTCTGAGAACAGAATCACCAATTACCAGAGTTTGACCCCGGTGGTGTTTCGCCGAGTGGGGAAAAACGCAGTTGAGACACATGAACAGGTTGGTGGTGTACCTGGGGCTTCTGTTTAGGACTATGCTTCCTCCTCACCGTCACCCAGCCGCCCTCTTTCCCCAGCTGCTGGGGTCTGCCGGGAACAGCTAGCGGGGCCTACGCTATCTTCGGCTGCACCAGCTACAGGGGCCTGGCTAGCTATGGGTGAATGAAGGGTGCGGCCGAGTCTCCAATTCAGTAATCCTGGCCTCCAGAGCTGCAAATATGCTACATTTGTTACAGGTATCATTACTGCTAAAGGAGGCCGAAGAGTAACTAAACATCTGACACAATGAGGAGGAAAGTGCAGGAGGGACAGGTGAAGTGGCCATGGTGCTAACGAGTCAGCTACGAGCTAAGCTAGCGAAACAGTAAAGAGACAGTGAGTGAATACTTTGGCTATAAATTAGGTAGTGACTACACAGAAAGGGTGATTCAGATGAAGCACGTTAAGATTATACCATGAAAAAGGGATGTGTCAAAAGATTTAAATTAAATTGCTAAGCAGAAAAGCTACTCAGAAACACCACTGTGTTTGAGCAGGAACAGGAAGTGATACTCTACCACAAAGCGAGCGAACACCAAGTGACAGCGTCACGCTGGTGTGAGAAGATTAAAAATGGATTAAGGTGGGAATGGTGGAATTTGACATCTCCGGCCCCAATTTAGCTTGTTCCTAACAACTAGATACTGAGCTTGGTTCAGACTCTCTCTCAATATTTATGTGGCTCCTCCCCTGTTTGGTTTGTTGCTGAACAGCGGCTAAAAGGGAGAAAATCCTGTGGATGCTTGGGGCACTTCCCACACCAATCATAATTTTAAGGTCATGTTAAGCTGCGCCATCAACCTGTCAATCTGAGGATCGTAGACAGTGGGCCAAACAGACTTAATACCCAATAATTCGTACAATTCCTTTAATGTGCGAGATATGAACGAAGTGCTTTGATCTCTATTGGGATGCTGACTCGGGAGACACAAATGTTGCACAGCGGCATTGCTTCGGGATGTCATGTTGCATTATCTGTCAGAACTACAAAGCGTTATCCCTGGCACAGTTTTAACTTATGATATATTTATCATAAATGTCAACTTAATATGAAAGAGAGTGAGAACACATCACAGAAGATGATTACACATATATAGATTGCTCTTAATGTTTATCAGTTCGTAGAGAAGTTCAAGAAAAGTACTTTTTGCCATTAAAGTTGGTGGTTCCATAGTGGGTAGCATATTTGCTTGTGGGTTGCTAGTTCAGTTTCAGCTGGATGGCTCAAGAATGGCATCTGCAAGTGACATTAATGAACTAGGAAGGATATCATTTTTTATCATAATTAAAAATAGACCTGAGGTGTGCCTTTAATAGTTAAAACATACTTTCCAGGGGCAGTGTGTTAGCTTCTCAGAAAACTAAAATTATTGTTTGTGTGTATATAGATGAATGATACAGATCATGAAAGAGGTTGTATAAGATGGTAGTAGGTGTTCGTCACTGAGTCCAATGTTCTGCTCAAGACAGCGTTACAAAGGGTAACCACAGGCCTTGTGTGTGTGTGTGGTATCCTTGCTGTGTAGTGGCAGATTGCATTATCATGTATGGCCTGTCTCTGGCTGACCACCAGAATCCCTGATGGCCATCCTGACACTCTGAAGACAAATCAGTCAGCCATGCAAAGTCATGCACTCTTTCAGTGATGAAAAAACATGATGTCACTGAACAGCCATAAAATTACTCTGTTTATCATAAAAATCACTCATTCTGGTCATAAAATAAATCTGCCCTGGCAACCACAAATAAATAAGAAGTCCTTGATAACTGCATGTTACATTACTCCAGTAAAGTAAATATGAATCATGTACCATCTGTTAGCACATTTCTCTTAACAAACAAGGTGACAGCTAAAAAATAGTATTAAAAAAAGGATAAAAAAAAGTGAATTCATATGCATGCATTTTGTACAGATTATGTACACAGCGTGGACTCATTCCATTCAATGGAAGGGTTGGCAGGGGTATTTACGTTTTAATAAATCAGACTCAGAATCAGAGAGACTTTATTTATCCCCAAGGGACAATTAAGATAATGATAAAGATAATGCTCTATTTTGAAATAATCCATGGTTCCAAGGGACTTATGGTATTAATAATAACAATAATAATAATAATAATAGTAGTAGTAATAATAGGTTGTATGTTATATTAGATGTCATGCACCTATATGTTAGACAAATGTAACGTAAAAAACACATCCGCAGCAAATTACATATTACTGGCAGTTTATTGATGTAGTCACAACTTTCAGTTCACAGATTTGTGTAACTGAGCACAAATTTTATTTGATTTTTTTTTTCCTCACTGTGTTAAAAGTGAACAGCACCACTGTTCATAACTTCTTTAGTGCATTAAGTAACGCTCTGATGATGATGAACAGGGTCAGCAGCCCTGGTCTTCACAGATTATACAGATTATACAGAATATTAAGTATTTAAAATGCAATCCTACACATCTACAGTAGTAATATTAATGCGTATAACTGTGATGGTGTTAATAAATGTTATGTTTTAATCTAAATTGGTAAAATTGTTAAATGTTTTTTGTTTGTGTATGCACTGGAGGTGGGGGAGCCTCGATGATCTATGCTTGCCTTTCTGTAAAAGTTACCACATGCCACAGATTTTAACCATATTTTCATTCAGCGCTTTATTCTATACACTTTAACTATGATATCTACCACAAATCAATGGTAAATTTAGAATTGCTAGTTAACATAACATACATGTCTCTGGACTGTGGAAGGAGGCCAGAGACATGCAGGCATGTGGCACACAGGCTAGGAAGCACTGAGAAGCCAATGATCTAAAACCTGTGGATTAATAGAGGACACTGAAGTTAGCGTCTTGCTCAGGCCTGAGCTTGTTCATTTCTGGCTACAATTCACTCATTCAGGGGTGGCTATAGCTCAGGTGGTAGAGCAGGTCACCTACTAAGTGGAAGGTTGGTGGTTTGATCCCAGTCTGCATGCCAAATATCCTTGGGCAAGATACTAACCCTGTGTTGCTCTCCGATGCATTGATTAGAGGGGGAAAAAGTGTTGGGTGAGTGGGTGAATTCACAAGTTTAAAGCGCCTTGAGTGCTCAGATTGAGTATGAAAGTGCCATATAAGAACGAGTCCTTTCACTCATATACACAAATTAATCCCAAACATTCTTCAAATAGAACAATAACTTTTGTAAATAAAGTTACATAAAACATTTTTCCAAAGCAAAATAAATGCATGAATGAATTAAACATATTCAAACGTATATTTACATATATGTAACTTAAACAAAAACACTAATGGCTAAAAGATAACATATACATCTAACTAAAAATATACCTAGTTTAGCATTCAAACAACCTTTCTACAACATTTACACTTTATATGCCATTACTCTTTAACGTGAGGTTACTAGAATGTAAGTACAACATGGCGGGAGATGTCCGTGAATACCATGTTCATCAAATCAAAGGCTTTTCTCTTAACTTAGGTACTCGATTATGTTTGGACAACACTAGAACATCGTCTACAACATCGTGCATGACAACATCTACAACACATTTTCTAAAGATGCAGATCGTTTCTATCTACCAATATTTAACATACTGGCATTCTGCAGACCATATATTAACAACCTCTGGGCTCTATCCTTGCCATTTGTGGCCACTTCACTTTTCTTTTTTCAACCATTTTCGTTCTGTTAATGCAAATGGAATGAAACTTCCCAAAGGTGTGCATTTTTTTCAGATTTTTTAATTTTCAACATCAGCTCCTTAATAATGTCAATAATATACACTATACACGAAATTGTTCCTTTTGGCTCTATCGTGGCCATTTTTGGCCAATTGCAACCCATTATAACCACCTTTTTTGATTCCTTGTTATTGACAGTACTAAATCATGCAATTTAGGTAAAATTGCTTTCATTCTAAACTCAACACATGAAAATTGTAGTTTTCATGTTTTTTACCAAATTACATCATTTACCCATTTTTGGCCAAGCAAGCAATTTCATGTAATATTCCTAGTTTCTAGTAGCGGCCTTTGATGGCTTACCACACTCCAATGGACCAAAATAATGAAACAATTTTGACATAGGTTTGATCTTAAGGATCTAATAGTTTGTGTTTGTGCATGGGATTGCAGCACAAACATGTATTTGCAAGATAGACTGGAATAAATAATGACGCATCAAATATTACATAGGCTGCAGTGAATTTCTGTCGATGCAGGCTATTGAGCTTTGAGGTTCCCAGTCAAACTTAGCTTTGAAGCACATGCTAAAAGCACTTTTACTGATGTATTTTTCATAAAAAGATACCATACCCAAAATATTAACTCTGCAAAATGTCCTGTGATTGGGGTTTTGGGTTTTTTTAGAGTTCAAACCTGCAGCTGCAGCTGCAGCTGCAGCGCAAACGACAACAACACTGTTTGTAAACGTGTCCTGGAGTTTATGCAGGTGCAGACAGTGCTACTGCTGTAAGTAAGCCTAACAGCTTCCAGATCATTTATTATGGCAATATGGCAATAAAGTAATCACTGCTTCAAGCACTGTACTGTCTATATGATCTGATCAGAGAGCACGGACAGCGAGCAGTCCTCTGCCCTTGAAGAAAAGACATCTGGCCAAGATGAAGAAACTTGATGAGGGGACAATCTCCAAAGAGGCTGACTGCATCACCAGTGCCTGAATCCTCTTCTTTGGAGGAGGATTGGGGTTGGGGGGCATGGAGGTGGAGGCCGAGCAGCTGATGGTAAAGAACATAGGAGCATTTTCTGAGACCGAGGAGCCGGTGACTGAGTGGATCCCTCATGAAAGGAAAACCATGTGGGTCCCACTACTGAAGAGAGACTGCTCTACAATCCAGTACCCACTGGCATCAAACCAGGGCTCACCCTGTATGCAGTTCCCTGCATTAGCACCCTGAGATCAACTTTTGACTTTTTTATAACAAAGGAGATCTTTTAGCTGCTGTGCACCCTTATAGACCTGCACGGGAGGCGAAGGTGTGAGGATTGGAGGATTATAGATGAAGTGGAGATGTAAGCCTACACCAGAATAAACCAATACATAGCATCTTGGATGACAACACTGGAAGTTCTCATGAAGTAAAAAATGGCATGGGGTTCAGACTCCAACTGTCCAACTGACGGAGGAGCTCCGAGGACAACGTCTTTACTTCAGTCACCTTGGCAGAGAAACTCCTCAGATGAAAACTGGCACAGGGGAAACCACCCAGAGCTTCCTCCCCAGCTCCTCCAGTTGCAACAGAGGAAGATTTTGTTGTCTGTCTTTGGCTTCACCAAAACTACCACGGCGATATCCCACATGCCAAAGCAACGGAGGAAGTGCTGCTTTTGACAGCAACACACAGGGAACCAGCTGTCAATGATGTGGAATAGAGGACGCCTGGAAGCAAGAAGCAATCCTGGACTACAATAGGCACAAATACAGCTTGGATAACTTAGAGAGGATGTTGGCACCTCGAGTTGTTGAAGGAAAACTAACTGATGGCTGCTGGCTCTTTTCTCCAATCTCCTGGATGTCTTGGGATACGATGTCTTTGTCCCGCCGGAAACAACTTCACTGAAGTGGGGGAGTCCTCTGGTGGCGCACCTCCAGGGTTGGAACAGCAGCCCCTTGCACCAAGTGTAGAAAGTGTGTCTACAAAAACTACTCTACTGTGGTTAGTACATCTTGCTGCTAATGAGGATGCACACAGAAGCACACACACTGGAATATAAATTTTGATCATTTTAGTGGTTATTTGGTCATTAAATTGCCTTTCTGGCCACTAACACACCATGTGTGATTTTCTTTTTGGCCATTCACCCCCCCCCAAAAAAAATAAAATAAAGTAAAAATAAATCATTGTTACTGGTACTGGTACTGACCTGCAATGATGATAAAAAAATATTAGGTTTCATCATTCATATGCTAAAAAATGTGAACTTTATTGCTATTTTCCCCCGAAAAGATAGTAATAATACGTAATCTGACTGGTATTCAAAGGGTATAATTTCTGAATTTGAATTATATTTTGGTTTTCATGACTAGGACTGGTGCTAATTTAAAGAATCAAGTCAATGAAAGTAGAAAAATGTTTTAATATATATTAATTTTATAGCATTTTGTAAACATAAACAGGGGGTGGCCATTTTTGGCCACGAACAAGCTGAGAGGGAGTTTTTTTGTTTTTCTGTCACTGCACAAAAAAACTAAGATGCATAAAACTCATTGATACTTTCAATTATTGCTATGCATCTAACCTCCATCATGTATTATTTGGAAAAAAAATTGGGGTTTTATGATTTTTTCCATTTATGAGTTCCTAGGATTATGTGATCTAACTGGTATTTAAAGGGTTAAAATTCTGAATTTGAATGAAATTTTGATTTTTATGAACAGCACTGATGCCAATTAAAAAAAATTAAGTCAATGAAAGTGGAAGTTTTTTTTAATATATATTAATTTTATAGCATTTTGTAAACATAAACAGGGGGTGGCCATTTTTGGCCACGAACAAGCTGAGAGGGAGTTTTTATGTTTTTGCTCTCCCTGCACAAAAATAACAATGCATTCTAATCAATGTTGATGTGAATCAATTACATGCCCCAGACTCTACTATTAATAATACAAGAAATTCCACTAGCACTGCAATTATATAAAATTGTGAGATTTGAGGTTGTCTTCCAGCTAGTGCAGTGGACAAACAAACTGGTGTTTAAAGGGTTAAAAATTTAAAAAGTAATTCAATTCAATTCAATTCAATTTTATTTATATAGCGCCAAATCACAACAAAAGTCGCCTCAAGGCGCTTTAGTAATAACTATTTTATATTTATGAAAAGAACTGAAGTTAGTTAAAAGCTTTATGCAGAAAAAATGGCAAAAAAATATAAAAATAATAAAAATTACAGACCTAATCTGTTGGTGGCCACTTTTGGCCACGAACAAGCTGAAAGGGTAGTGATTTTGAACAAACCCAGAGGGTTAAGAAAAGCTAATGGACTGGTTCTTTTCTACTCTGAGTACTCTAACATTCACATACATTCATCTTCTGATGGATCCATCGGAGAGAGGTTAGTATCTTGCCCAAGAACGTTTGACAAGCAGACGGGACCAAATACAGATTGAACCACCAACCCTACCATTAGTAGGCAACCTTCTCTACCTCCTGAGCCACAGTCACCCACAATAACACTCTCACAATCATCTCGAAACACAGCCAAACAGTTGTTATTTCAGCTTACATTAGTTGTAGATAGTGATGTGTTGGTCGCTAATGAAACGGCTGTTAGAGCCGACTCTTTGAAGCGAACGACGCGAGACGGCTCCTTATTGGGAGCCGTGGGGTTTTTTTTTTTTTTTTTTTTTCTCTCACCCTCTCTCGCACTTTTTTTCCGCTTCACTCCGCACGCCAGCCTTGTGCTTGCGCTGAGCAGAGGGGGGAGGGGCGGTAGTTACACTCGCAGTAGCACAGGAACAGAGCAGGGACAACAACAAGAGACAACATTGTCACATTAGAAAGGTATAGTAATCATTGTGAGATTATTATGTCATCATATGTTACCTTATATCTGTAATCAAAGTAGTTGAATCATGATACTGCTGTAGGTCATATTACATCTTTTAGTCTAGATGGTGTGATGTGTATGCAGTTTAGTTTCCATTATACTTCTGAGTTAAAAGAATGTGACAATCATTAGATTTGTTAGGTAGGTGTGTATTATCCTGTACCATTGATCTGCTGTGAATGTGTTACACTGTTTCTTGACATTTCATACTGCTGAACCATGAAGAGAATGTTGGATGCAGAGGGCCTTGTGCCGATAATAGAAGAGACAGACCACATTCCATACCCCCACCTTTACAGAGAGCAGAAAGACAGGGGCCGTCACTTAGGCGCCGTAAGAGAGAAAGAATGTGAATGTTTAGGGTTTTACGACTAGGTGGGGGCCACTAGAGGCTATAAGAGGTTGAGTAACCCTCCACCATTTCGAGATTTGCTGTGACCCTCTGCATGCATGTCTCCCCATCCGGATGGTCTATGCCACATGTGTCAAAGTCAAGGCCCGCGGGCCACATCCGGCCCGGCGTACATTTATATCCGGCCCGCGAGATCATTTTATATAGATGTACTATTATTGTTATGCATGGCCCGGCGATATGAGGCGCTAATAATATACAAACTACAGATCCCATAATGCAGCGCTGCAGTCTCCTTGCTGAACGCTAGGCTAGGCTAACTGGGAAGATTCCCATGTCAATCAAGTCAAACTTCTGTTATTGCGAAGCTAGCCGTGCACAATGGTGGAGAGAAAAGCTGATTCTGAAAGCAGAACCTTTCAGCGCCAGTGGGTGACTGAATATATGTTTACAGACATTGCTGGTAAACCCGTGTGTCTTATTAGTGGAGCTAATGTGGCTGTAATTAAGGAATTTAATTTAAGACGGCACTACGAGACAAAACGTCAAGATAAGCTGAAAAACCTAAATGCAGAGCAGAAACTACAGAAAGTAGAAGTCTAAAGAAGAATCTGACATTTCAGCAGACTTTTTTCACCAGAGCAAAATGATAAAGTGAAGCTGTTGTGAAAGCAAGTTTAATTGTAGCAGAGATAGCCAAATCAGCCCGGCCATTTACGACTCTGAAGAGCTGCATGATGAAGGTGTGCGACGTCTTGTGTCCAGACAAAACGCAGATTTTGGCAAATGTGAGCCTGAGGAGAAATACGATTGCTGATCGGGTTTGTGAGATGGCCACTGATTTAAGAACACAGTTGTGTGAAAGAAGCAAAAACTTTATTGCATACTCTCTTGCTGTGGATGAAAGTACAGACATGATGGACATTGCACAGCTGGCCATCTTCATCCGTGGAGAGGAAATATTGAACATTAAATCGATGCACGGGACAAGACATTTTTTAAAACGTATGTCAAAGTGTAACCGACATGAAACTGCCCTGGGACAAACTTGTTGGATGGAGCGCCGGTGTTGTGCGGTGAAAAAAGCGGACTAGTCAGCAGGATGCGAGTAAAGATGGAGGAGGAGAACTGTACCGGTGAGTTAACAGCATATCACTGCATCATACACCAGGAAACGCTGTGTGGTAAAGTCCTAAAAATCGAGCATGTAATGATCACCGTAACGCAAACCGTAAATTTTATCTGAGCTAAAAGTTTAAATCACTGTCAATTTCTGTTGGCTGAGTTGGGATAAAAGTTATCAATAGAGTTTTTGAGCTCAGCAAGGAAATCTGTCAGTTCATGGACATGGCATGTGTGATGCGGTGAAGGCATTTCAAGTGAAGCTGTCACAAATGCACCAGTGCAACTTGCCTCACTTTCCCTGTTGCCAAGTAATGTTGAACCAAGTCAGCGGACTTTGCTGAACTGCACCTGTGCAGATTCAGATGGAGCTGCAGTGTAATGGGACACTCAAGGGAAAGTACCACACTGAATGGCCCGCACAGTTTATTAGTTCCATTCCTGAAGCAATGCCCCAGCTCCGTCTACATGCGGCTCGAACCTTGAATATGCTTTCATTCATTTTTTCTGGGGTTTTTGGCAGCATGTTCATATTTCTAACTTGCATAATTTTGACAGGATATACTTTCATGAAGAGCAAAATATTTAAAGTTTATTTTTTTAAGTTTATTTAATGTGGAATAATATTCCTGTCTGTTTTTATTCATATTTATGTTTAAAAAACATTGTTTTAGTGTGTTCAATAAATATTCATCTTGTTTGGGCTGCGACCTAAAGTGTGCCTTGAGTTTTGGCCCCCTGTGCAATTGAGTTTGACACCCCTGGTCTATGCTCATAAAGTGTTGAATTGTATGGAATAAAATAATTGTTGATTGAGCATTTATACACCGAGTATTGTCCTTCCTTCAGCCCAAAGATTAAACACAACACAACTATTTTCAGTTGCAGATGATAAAGAATTCAGAAAGTTTATTCATGCAGGCCTATATGACAGAGAATGTGCATCTTCTTTATGTTTTGCATATTTTAATTTATATTTAATTGTGTTGTGGTTTGCAGTGTTTTGTGTTGTTTCACTTTAATTTAGTTTAAAAGGAAAAAGCTGAAAATTTAAATAATTAAAAGTTGAAATGTAAATAGTTGGTTTTTATATTATATGATTTATTTATTATATTTTATGTGGAGTGAACAAATAAAAGTATATTTATTCCAAAACACGTACAAACTCTGAAGCATGTACAAACTCCAAAACAGGTAAAAACTCAGAAGTACGTACAAACTCCAAAACACAACAGAAATGCTCTAGGATGCTAGGGGCAGTGTTGACCTTTTGTTACCTAGTGGCTACACAAGCCAGGAAGTACCAACGACCGGATTTGGTGTGTGGCAGTAACAGGTAAATGAACATTTTTTTATTAAATTATTTGAATATATATGTGCTTGTATATAAATACACAAACAATACACATATGCTTTCAATTGTGTAATTTAAGTGATCTAGGTAGCTCTGTTTTGGAAGGTCAGTTAACGCTAGCAATGTGTTTTAGTTTGTATGTGCTTCGTAGTTTGTACGTGCTTCGTAGTTTGTACGTGCTTTGGAGTTTGCACATGCTTTTTGGAGTTTGTACGTATTTTGGAGTTTGTACGTGCTTTGGAATTTGTACGTGCTTTACCTCTAGGGACCACCGTATATATTTATATATAAACATATCCAAATAAAACCACGTTTTTTTTTTGTTTTTTTTTACATTAGTAATTCCTTTTGTGCGTAATTTTATGCTGTTCTTGATAATATATTAATTAAAGCAACAAAACAACCTGAAGAGCCGGTTGGGAGCCGAAAGAGCCGGTTCTCTAAAAAGAGCCGGAATTCGCATCACTAGTTGTAGAATCACTTTCATTACATCAAAGTAAGTTTTTGAGTACCTCTGGATGAAGGTAGCATCTTGCTCATGGCCAGCATGCACCAAATTAGCCAATATATCCGCCAATACATCCTAGACCAGTGTTTTTCAGCCTTTTTTGAGTCGCAGCACATTTTATAGATTATAAATATCTTGTGGCACACCACAAACCAAACTTGTTCCAAAATGTCGCATTGTAGCCTAATAGTAGTAGTAGTAGTAATGGCAAGTTAGTCCCTCAGAAAAATTTCCTCTCCTGTTGTTTTTTCTGGCAGTGCCATGCAAAATAGAAAGTTTTCTATTTTGTTAAAGTTTATTATTCTCTGATGGAGTCTCCATCCACAAAATGCACATTGGCCAAGAGTTGGGAATGTTCACTAATGTCCGTAGACTCATCAAGTTGCACAGCAAACTTCCCACTGATGCATAATCTTCTCCAAAACCACACTTTCAATGTCTGCAGACATGTCATCGATACTTCTGGCAGTTGTGTTATCTGAGAGCGGGACTTTGGCAATTTCTTTAACCGCGTCAGAGCCGAGCATCTCATTCACCATGGCATTGCAGGCAGGTAGTATTAATGTCTCTGCTACGGTGTGTGGGGTTTTTTGGGGATTTGGCTATAAGTTCAGCTACCAATTAGCTAGCTTTGAGAGCTCTTTCAGACACCTTTGTGTTTTTAAAGTTAAAAACTTAAAAAAAAATTAAAGTTACCTGTTTCTTAGCGTTTCACGCAAGCGAACAAAATAGCCTGTGTTCTTGTTTTGAAGTGAGGGATGTTTTGTATGACGATAACATTTAAGCTTGTCCCCCACACACCAAACATAATGGAGTCGGATCTCCAGTGAAAGTAAATCCAAATGAAAGATAACTTTCGCTGTATTGCCTCGAGCTCACTGTTTTCGCTTTCTTTTGACCACCACTCGTACTAGGCTCTTCTGGATTAGAATTTTGTCCAGGGCCCAGTTTGCAGTCTGCAGTTTTTCTTTCCAAATATTTATCCATCTTTGTTGTACATCTAGCAACTGCCACGTGCTGCACGCATCACTAATTCTATTGTCTTAACTTAACAAGGTCATGTTGCGCTACCCACTGCCACCCACTGCCATGAAAAAGTAATTACTTTACCAGTCATCTCATTGAAAGCACAGATTCCCAGCAATGATTTTATTATTTGCAGTAATTATTAAATTGTATTTTTTGGACCAATTAATTGAAATTAAATAATTTGCCACGGCACACCTGACGATCTCTCACGGCGCACCTATGTGCCACCACACAGTGGTTGGGAAACTCTGTCCTAGACTATAGTCATGCTAGTTATCCAGGGACTAATTTTCGATATATTCTAAACATCTTGAATAAAACCATGAGCCACTTGGAACACACTCTAATGATTCTGCAATCACTTGTCATTCCCCCATGGCTATTTTGACACCTGGCTTTAATGTTTGTTTGCTCAGTCTAAATACAATCAGATCACCCTGAGCACATCAAGGGAACAGTGGAATGAAAGGAAGGAAGGAGAATCAAGTCTGACAGGAGATAAATGTCTACTCAGTTGGGGTGCTGAGATGAGATTATTATTGACATAGATGGAAAGAGGTCAGAGAGGAAAGAGGGTTTATGGGAGGATTAAATGTCATAACAGGGACAGCAGGAGGGTGTAAAGGTTGGATGGAGAAAGAAAGAAGACAGATAAGAATGGGTGGTAGAATGAAGACAGACAGGGAATCCAGGATATGAGACAGAGAGGCAAGGAGAAGCCAAAGTAAACGATAATTATGAGCAAGCTTGGCAGTGGATTTTCTTCTAAAACCGGACTGTAATCGATCTGCAAGGCCATTTTTGATTATTTATTGGGAATGGCACCTACTATACTGGTTTTAAGAGAATTAAATTAACTGAAAATGAGATTATATCAAAGCAAGTAACAGCGGTGCATCACAGTAGTGTGGCAATATGATTCTGGTGTTTTGTGACAAAACACCAGAATCAGAAACAGTACAAACTTTTGTGACAGGAACAAAAAAAAACTTTATTTGATAGATAGATAGATATGGAACTATCTAGGTGTGATGCCAGGGAACATCTGACAGTGTACTGTAGGTGAAGAAGAATACCAGATTTGTTTAGACTATCCTGAGCTCAGGCAACCCTACTGGGCCAGCAGGGCTAGAGCTGAGCTGTGCACTAGAAGGCAATTTGGCCTCATCTACATACAGTCACGCCTTACAGTTACCAACAATGAGTACAACAAGGCACTCCAGGTCATTCACAGGATGGACAAGATTCCTTTCTTTTTTTTCTTTCAAAAGTCTTTTTATTAAACAAAGGTTTCAGTATAATGTATACAAAAAAAAATGCTTCAGAATTTTCCAAAATTTCAATGTTGTTCCCACCCTAACCCTTAAAACAACAAATAGTTGGCAGCCTGCGGCCCAGCAAAACAAAAACAAAAGAACAAACAAAAACGAAAAACAACAAATAGACTCATATAAGGAAAAAAAAACAAAAAACAAAAAAAGGAGCAGGGGGGGGGGGGTTTCCTTGGACTACTCAGTAACAATAGTTGAGGGCCTTTCAAAAAAGTCCAGAAAGGGAGACCACAGTTTATAAAATTTATTTTTAGACCCTCAAACTGTATATCTAATTTTTTCTAAATCCATACAGGACATTAAAGGAGTTTGCAAAGAAAAGCGTCTGGACTTCTTTAAGTTGCTTGAAGACGTTTCACCTCTCATCCGAAGCTTCTTCAGTTCTAAGGTCAAATGGCGAGTCCCCAGATTTTAAACCCAGTGGGAGTATCCCCCCAAGGAGGGACAAAGGACCCCCTGGTGATCCTCTAATCACATGCGCCCAGGTGTGAAAGGGGCCAGGTTTCACAATGGGCTCACCCGAAACCCTGGCTGATTAGGTCCCACACCCGCTTTCACACCTGGGCGCATGTGATTAGAGGATCACCAGGGGGTCCTTGTCCTCCTTGGGGATACTCCACTGGGTTTAAAATCTGGGACTCTCGCCATTTGACCTTAGAACTGAAGAAGCTTCGATGAGAGGTGAAACGCCTTCAAGCAACTTAAAGAAGTCCAGACGCTTTTCTTTGCAAACTCCTTTGACTACGATGACCTGGATGACTGAGAACCTTCACAGACATACAGGACATTACATCTTTTAGCCATTGTGTGTGTGAAGGGGGAGAAGAGTCTTTCCATTTCAGCAAAATAGCTCGCCTGGCCAGCAGTAATGAAAAGTTTAATATTCTGAGTCTGGAGTTGGACAGATTCAAATTCTGGACCGCACCAAACATAGCACAGAGTGGCTCTGGTTCAATTTGATGCTGCAGGACATCAGACATCGTATGGAAAACAGATTTCCAAAAGGTGGACAACGAAGGACAGGACCAGTACATATGAGACAATGTACCAGGAGCACCCCCACACCTTATACAGGCTGGGTCCACCCCTGGATATATGTGTGCCAGCCTATCCCTGGACCAATGCCCCCGATGAACTATCTTAAATTGGATAAGTGTATGTCGAGCACACATTGATATATTGTGAACCTGACCAAGGATAGAGTCCCACAGTTCATCCGTAATATGAAAGGTAAGGTCCTGTTCCCATTTAGATTTGATAGCAGCTATTGAAGAGCATTGTAAATTGGAAATTAAGCTGTAGAGGGCTGATATTATACCCCTTAAGGTTGGGTTGACCATTAAAAAAATCATCTACTGGGTTGTGCGGAGGCATTTGGGGGAATTCTGCTGTCACACTCTGCACGTAATGTCTGACCTGTAAAAAGCGAAAAAACTGAGCTGCAGCTATGCCAAATTTGGTGGATATTTGAGAGAAACTTACAAATTGTCTGTCTTCATATAAGTCTGCAAAGGATTTTAGGCCCTTTCTATGCCAGATATGAAAAGCATTATCTGCCGTTGAGGGAACAAATAAGTGGCATGCTGCAACTGGGCTATGAAGTGAGAAAGCCCGGAGACCCAGACTCTGCCTAAACTGAGACCAAATCCTAAGAGACTGCTGGACAACTCTATTGTTACTGGGTAAAGGCGATGCCAAAGGGAGTGATGAACCTAAAGTTGCAGGTAGAGAAATTTTCCCACTTGAATATGACTCCATGGCAACCCAAACTGGTGGTGACAGTTTGAGATGATAGTGTCTCCAATATAACAAACACCTAATATTGGCGGCCCAATAATAGTACTGGAAATTGGGTAGGCCTAAACCTCCAACCGACTTGGGCCTTTGAAGAATAGATTTCTTCAATTTGGGAGCTTTGCCATTCCAAATATATGAAGTGATTAGTGAGTCTAAAGATTTAAAAAAGGATTTTGGAATCAGGATAGGGAGGCATTGAAAGACATATAAGAATTTTGGAAGTAGCATCATTTTCACTGAATTAATCCTACCTATTAAAGATAAGGATAATGGGGACCATCTAGACAACATATACTTGCACTGTTCCAGCAGGGGGAGGAGATTCTTCTTAAACAAACAATTAAATTGCTCTGTGACACTTATTCCAAGGTAATCAAAGTGATCTGTGACTATTTTAAAGGGAACATTTACCAAATCCAGATTTCGAGCCCTCTCATTAATCAAAAACAGTTCACTCTTATTCATATTAATTTTGTATCCAGAGAGCTGACTAAAACCGTTCAGTATATTAAGTACAGCAGGTAAGGAGGTAAGCGGGTTGGAAAGAAATAAGAGAAGGTCATCAGCATACAGTGAAACTCTATGCTCAATCCCCCCCCTCCATATGCCTTTTATGTCCCCACTGCCACGGACTGCAATTGCTAATGGCTCAATTGCAAGGGCAAAAAGCAATGGGCTTAAAGGGCAACCCTGTCTCGTTCCGCGGCGAAGCTTAAAATAGTCAGAGTAGCGACAGTTAGTTACCACTGAAGCCGTGGGGCTTGCGTAACGAAGTTTAATCCACGAGCAAAATAAGGGGCCCATTCCAAACCTTTCTAAAGTAAAAAACAAATATTCCCACTCCACCCTGTCAAATGCTTTTTCCGCGTCCATAGCAATAAGGCATTCAGGCACGACATGGCCAGGGGCATAAATAATATTAAAAAGTCGCCGTATGTTAAAAAAGGCATGCCGATTTTTAATAAAGCCAGTTTGGTCGGGAGAGATTATAGCAGGTAGAATTTTTTCCAGTCTGTGCGCCAGTAGCTTAGACAGAATTTTAACATCCGTGTTTAACAGAGATATAGGCCTATAAGAAGCACAGTCAGTCGGGTCCTTGCCTTTCTTAAGTAACACTGTGATACAGGCCTGGTAGCATGATGAAGGAAGTGCCCCAGAGTCTAGCGACTCTGTAAAAACTTCGCAAAGGAAAGGAGCCAAATCGTCCGAGAATTTTTTATAAAAGTCTGCAGAAAATCCATCAGGACCAGGAGATTTCCCAGATTGCATAGATGTTATTGCCGCCTGAATTTCCGCCTTTGAGATAGGGGTTTCCAGAGTCTGTCTGAGCTCTGGGGAGAGCAAGGGCATATCAATGGAGTCAAAGAAACCATGTAAATCTTTTACATTAACAGTAGACTCTGATGTATATAACTTAGAGTAAAATGAAGAAAAATGTCATTAATCGCCTTCTGATCCCTAGTCACCACTCCATTGTCCGCCTTTACGCCAGTTATAATTTGTTTAGCCCTAATACCACGCAGTTGAGTGGCCAAAAGCTTACCGGTCTTTCCACCATGTTCGTAAAAATCGCTCTTATTCCTAATCAGACATCCTTCCACTTGTCGAGTGGAAAGTAGATTGAGTTTGGTTTGTAAACTTAAGCGTTCTTTATATAGTGCCGGTGATGGTGACTGAGCGTACTGCCTGTCGATGTTTAAAATCTGGTCTGAAATAAGCCTCTGTTCCCGCTGTGCACACTGTCTTTTAAATGCTGCCACTGAGATGATTTCTCCTCTTAGAAATGCCTTCAGGGCTTCCCACACCGTCCTGTTTGGCATACCAGGTGTTCTATTCTCGTTAAGAAAAATTTTAACTTTAGAAGAGATGTTAGAAACAAATTGTTCATCCGTGAGCAGCAATGGATCCAATCTCCAGAGCTTTCTCACAGAGTCGCAGCCTTGACTATAATCTTCAAGAAAAGACTTGACATAAGTTGCAGATTTATTAAGAGTAGCCGGTTTGGGGGATGAACGATCTAAAACTGCATGCAAATAAAGATTAAAATCGCCCCCCAAAATCAAAGAGTGACTATTTAAGTCCGGGAGGTGTGAAAACAGGCATTGAAAAAATTGCACATCATCAAAATTGGGTGCATAAAGATTGGCCAAAGTCACAAACCTGTCGCAAAGTTTGCCAGACACTATTATAAACCGTCCATTTTTGTCTGACACAACAGTAGATGAAACAAATGGGATGTTCTGATCAATAAGAATAGCTGTACCCCTAGCCTTTGCATTAAAATTAGAGTGAAACATCTGTCCTGACCAACATTTCGCCAAGCGTGAGTGATCTGAATCCTGCAAATGAGTCTCTTGCAAAAAAACTATCCCGGGCTTAAATTGCTTCAAACATGATAAGACTCTCTTTCGCTTTATTGGGTGGTTCAACCCTCTCACATTCCAACTAACAAAGGTAAGATTACCACTCATCAAGGAAGTCCCACATTATTATATGCAAAATTGCCCAAGGAGGGAAGAGAGGGGACGAAAACAACAGCAGCAACAACAGCAACAGAAAACATGTCAACCAACCCCGCCCCAGAAAGAAAATGCAATACAATAACATATCCCTGTGTAAAAAAAAACAAATTAAAACAATACCACCCACCAATATCACCCCAGCTGGTTGCATTAAAAAGCAACCGCGTAAGCCCCTGCTTTCTTCCCATATTAGTCAAGAGCTCCCCGTACCACTAGCATCATACCTGCACCCTTGAATATTGGCCCCTAAACTCGAACCAGGGTCTCAGTTTTCAGGCCACGAAGAAAAGAAATTAGAGAAAACAAGAACAAATCAGCCAAACAACGAACCAGTTTTAACTTAAAACAAACAGCAAAGAATATACTGCTATACCAACATCGCGGCTGTATAATCTCAGTCACAACGAGGACGCCACATAGGGTAGTCCGACCTGTTATAGTTATAAATTAGGGTGAGTGCTCTGACCGGCTACAGTGTCCAACTCAGGATGGAGAGCTTTGGTTTTCTTCCATAGTTTGAATGAAACGAGAGGCCTCCTCAACTGACTCCAATCGCCGAATTTTCCCATCTGGAAGAGTAATACGAAGCCTGGCGGGGAAAAGAAGGGAAGGACGGAGGCCTCTCCGGTATAACTCGGCCATAACATCCTTATACTGGGCTCGCTGCTTCTGGACGTCGGCGTTATAATCCTCATAAAACTGGAGTTTATGTCCACAATACTCCAACGTCCCTCGGCGTCTCCGTGCTTCCCTCATCAGCAGCTCTTTGATCTGGAAGCGGTGGAAGCGAATAATGACTGAGCGCAGCCTCCCATCAGGGCCCGGTTTGGACATAAGGCTACGGTGGGCTCTGTCAAGCTCCGGAGGAGATGGCAAAGTTTGTGCACCGAAGACCTCCACCAGCAGCCGGGAAAAGAACTCAGTTGGCCGTGGACCCGGCTCCACCGATTCCGGCAGGCCCGCCAGACGTATGTTCTGCCGTCTGCTTCTACTCTCCAGGTCGGAAAGTTTAGTTTTGAAAAGTTTGTTTTCCTCCTGTAGTGAATCATACTTAGCTTCAAGCACTGCTAAACGCTGAACCACATCCGCTGCGTTTGATTCAAGCTCACCAATACGTAGTTCTTGATTTGCAACTTCCGCTTGAATCTTGTCCAGCTTATCATTAATTACATCCGATGTAGCCTTAAAATCTGCGGCTATGGCTATTCTGTGCTGTTCGAGCAGGGCGACAAGTGCCGGGTTCAAGGCTGCGCCAGCGTCCTCTGCTGCGCCAGCGTTAGCACAACTCTCGGCAGTAAGGTTTTTCTCGATCTGTCTCCTTCCCTTGGACATCCTTCCAATGTAACATTCATAAATGACCCGAAAAGTTCGTGTCTAACAGCAAAATGGGGCTCGGAAAGTACAATTTTGAAAAAGTTAGGCAGGTGCTAGTGGCCGACACACCTTACTCCATTGCCGGAAAACGGAAGTCCCAAGATTCCTTTAACAGTTTCAGCTCTGCTACCTTTAGTTCTACCTCCTGCATTTTTGTTAGTGCTATCATTTCTAAACCATACATCGTGGCAAATCGGGGTATCATCTCTTGCTTCTATCCTTCTGTTACAAATCACCTATAACACTCACCTCCACCCAATCCACCCTGCCGGCACTCTCTTCTTCACCTTACTTGTACACTGTCCTTTACTTTGGATGGTTGACCCTAGGTATAGAAACACATCTACCTACAGTATTTTTATTCTTGCATATTTACCTTACCTTCTATCTCCTTCTCATTCACACACATGTATTATCTCTTGCTTCAACTGACTTCATTCCTCTTCTCTCAAAAGCATACCTCCAACTCTCTAGCCTCTCTTCCACCTGCTTCCTACTCTCATTGCAGATCACAATGTCATCTGCAAACATAGTCCACAAAAACTCCTGCCTGACCTTATCAACCCATCCATCAGCATTGCAAACAAACACCTCCCTGATGTAATCCCATCCACCTTGGAAATAACTGTCCACTCATGCCACACACCTCACCATCACCCCACTGTCTCACTGTCCCCATACATGTCTTGCGCCTACTTCCCCTTTCCTCAGGAATTCTCTCACCCTCCAGGATTGTGTTAAATAGTCTGATTGAAAAGTCCAGTACCCAATCTCCTTGATATCTCTACATGTATGTCATCCAGACCAGCCTCCTTTCCACTCTTCATCCTTTTCACAGGTGCCCTCAATTCCTCCTTACTACTTAGGACTTCCCTATTCATTATCTTTATCTGTCCTCCATCCGTCCTCCTCTCTCTCTCTCATTGTCTACATTCACCAGTGCCTCAAATTACAACACTTAAGCATAAAAATACAGTACTATCCAAAGTAGTAATACCTTTGTGTTTGTCACAGATACGGACAATATTCCGAAGAATGTGAAACAGATCTTTGATGGATATGTCAGACAGGATTAGTTTATGTTTTCAGTTTTGAGATATTGTATATACACTGTATTTATTATTATTGATATTTAACAGATATGTTTTTGTTTTTTGATCTCCTTAAACAGACAAAACTAGTCCCAGAGAAATCTCAACGCCAGAGACCCATCGCTGAAATATATATATCCATATAATATTCTAATATGTAATTGAAGATTTCTTCTCAGATCTTTTTGCATATTAATGGAATCTTTCAGTTTAAGTCTACACTTTCTGTACAGTGTAGACTACACTAGCTAAAGGACCAGAGCCCAAGTTACACATACAGTACTGGCAGTAGTTATTGAATAGTTCAATATATCAAAGTATGTTATTTAAAAAATCTAAGCTTTTTACAAAAGTTTACATCCAAAAACAACATACAAAATAACAAAACAAATTACTTCTTAAAAATTAAGGAAGCATTAAGGAAGCATAATACTATCTAAAAGATCTGTGTTTGTACTAGAGATGGCACGATACCACTTTTTTATGTCCGATACCGATATCATAAATTTGGATATCTGCCGATACCGATATGAATCCGATATGGTGTGTTTTTTAATCAATAAAACTGTTTTTTAAATATCTTGCTGCATTTTGTATAAGTTCATCCTCAAGTTTAAATAAACAACAACACTAAAGCTATTCTGTTATACCTGTATGTAAAAAATACACTGCACCCAAAATATTTCATAGTTCAGCAACACTGATCAATCTAATAAACTTAAACCTACTCCATCCTCCCTATTCTGGTATTTTAAAGAGTACTTAGCAGAAATATTAAGCAACCTAACTAATAGGGGTTGCAAACTCCCCCCCCCCCAAAAAAATAGGGAACCACCCCTCACCCTCCACCTCATGATGCTTAATCAATGTAATCAACTTAAATTTGATGCAGGGTGAAAAAAAATGCACAGAAATAAATTATTTTTCAAGAATAATTAAATAGATTCAACATCTTTCTTCAACAGAATTGCAGAATTCACAAATGGTACTTTCCCAAAGGAAAAAGTACTATAGCTTACTAGGTTAGATTAGACTTAACAGTTACTATATACAGTAATGGACTTCTATACATTTTACATCAGATTAAAACTTTGGGTGTAAGATTCAGATAATTATTTATTAAAAGCTAGGCATTTTAAATGAGAATAAGAAAGAAAAGTATGTCTTTGTGCCCCCTTTTCCCTGTTCATGCCCTATCGGCCCCCCTGGCTAAACTTTGCTAGATCCGCCCCTGCACAGTTACCAGCCGTCAGCTACATCGAAAAGGATCCTGGTGTAGAAAGTAATATTAAATAAATTCTAACAACAGCTTATCAAGCTTAAACGTGCTGCTGTTGTTCAGCCGCTGGTTTCCTCTTTCTGGTGCAAAGTGGGCCAAAAACGAAGAGAGACGGACTCGCGACAGAAAAGCCGATCAGCTGATCATTAAGCAGTTTCACGATTGAAGTAGCAGCAAGAAGAGGCGCTCCATATATCGGTTGTTAAGCTTAACGTGGGAATGCTTTACAAACATTCAGAGATGAACTTACACACTTGCTTTACTTCTCTCTGGGATAACTTCCTCGGAGATGAAATGCTCGTTTGCTAGCGAGGCTTCAAATACACACAACCGCTCTATCACGTGACGCATACTGCTCCGTGCTACGGTTATGAGCCGAGTTACACCATGTCGCAAGTTTTTTGAGGTGCTTTTTTGATATTTAATGGATTGGATTACATTTTTTATTTCTCGCCGATATCCGATCCAGTAATTTACGTCAGTATCGGACCGATCGGTCCATCTCTAGTTTGTACAGTGGGCGGGAATAATGAAATGAATGAATTTGTAAGTTTGCTCACTGAACAGTCTCTGATTTTATGGAGACCCAGCCTGTTAATTATGTCCTCTGTAGTGGACAGTAACAGTTAAACTGAAATATACTTTTTTCCCTTGGATCTCAAGAGGACATCAAACAAAAATCTAGAAAAAACACATTACATAAAAGTTATACATTGATTTACGTGTCATTGAGTGAAATAAATATTTGATCCCAAAGTATCCTTGTGTGTGCTCAATCTGAAACAGAAATTCTTTTTAAACATTGCTGCACATCTCTCTGTGATTAGTAGCATTCACATTAATGGAGTTTTAGGTGCACATGTTAGGGCAGGGGTTTGCAACCTTTATTATCAAAAGAGCCATTTTGCCCCCTCTTCTGGCAAAAACAAAAAAAGTCGGGAGCCGCAAAAAATACCAGAGCTTGTAAGCTTTTAATAGTTTTCATCTTTTTTTATTTTACCTGTTACAATGACTGAATACAACAACAGAAGTGCAGTGTGCATTTGTAGGCCCACTGTGAACTGTAGGCCTACTTAATTCCTTCCTATATTTGTGTAAAAGTAAAATAAAAACTAGCCCACTTAAACATAAATAAAACATTTAGCTGCAGCTTAGCAGCTTTAAAAAGAAACATCAAATTTGGAGTGTCTCCATGTCAGCGTTCTCTCGTCCTCTTTGGGCTTTTTGCTCAGCCAGCAGTCAACTGAAGCACCTGAACATACAAAAAATCTACATCAGCTCGGAGTCTGAAATAAATGGGTTTATTTTTTGAAAAATAATAACTTATTAAATGCTATTGTTCTTACCTGTTTAATGTGACTTCTGTGTCTGAAGTTCGGGGCCGTAAGATGTCACTTCGATCTTCATACAGGACTGTAGGCTCTCATCAGTGAGGCGGGAGCAGTGTTTGGACTTCATGAAGTTCATGCTTGAGAAAACTTGCTCGCATAAGTATGTTGAGCCAAAGATGGGCAAGACTCCAAATGCATACTTTTTTATGTTAACATATGTCTCAGGAATGGCACTCCATGTTTCAAAAACTAATAATACTGTATGAATAAAAATGAATTAAGAAATACCCTTTATTTATGTTCATGGGTTTTTTTGTCGAGGCCAAAGGAAGCCGATACAAGGAGACTGAAGAGCCGCATGTGGCTCCGGAGTCGCAGGTTGCCGACCCCTGTGTTAGGGTAAGTCTTTTTAATTATTATTGGGTAAGTGTTTTTGTATTAGTAGTTCTAATACAATTAGTATTAGTGCAGTACCAGTAAAATGAGAGATGCCAATTATGAGAAAATATTCCCAGTGGTGGAGAAAGTAATTAGAGCCCAGGTCCAGAAAGCAGGTTTGGCGAACTCTGAGATTATGCACTCTGAGATGAGCAACTCAGTTTTCAGTTTCAGAACTGCTGATCAAAGTTAATACCAGGATTCACTATGTCCGGATTCAATCTTGCACTACTTTTTAACTCATGTTTGACTCCAGCGTGCTTTAAGGACCCCAGAAGAAATACAAAAATATTGCCTTTGGCTGTTTTTATTTTTGAATCCAGAGTAAGCCCAAAGATTCTTCACCGATAAGTAAGGAAGCATGTATATAGGCCTGGAAGCAAAATCCAGGGCAAAACATTTCCAAAGCAGCTGTGATTTAACTCTGTGCTGTTTGTTGCTTTCAGAGCACAGTAATAAATAGAGGAGACATAATAGTTAGCCTGTTGGTAATAGGGTGATGATCGATAAAACTAAAATGGGACCTTAAATTGTGTCCTGCCATCTCAAGCCACTTTGGAATAACCAAACCCTACCCAAACAGCACATCAATGTATTGCTGACATATTTGCACTATGCTGCAAGAGGTTGCTGGTATGTCACCACAAATTTGGTGTGTGATGGTAGGTTGCTCACTGGCAAAACGTCAAGGCAGCATCTCAGAAGCAGCCATGCCGATACCATTCACATCCATAGTAATGATATTTAAATATCCCATGAACAAATATATATAAAAAAAAAACCCACCTAAATACTTCTACAATTAGATACCAATATGGTATCTAATTGTCCAATTTGGTAAACTACTATAAGCATCTTTTCAGTATTAAAGAGTTATATACATAAAAATTATGCATACATATCCATATACATAACACAACAATTAAGCTGAAACCTTAAAACACACATTAAAAGTGTCGGAGTACATGTATTTAATTTGAGAAAATGTGATTTTAAAAAAATCACAAGAGCTTGCTGTACTCCAAATTGCATGCTAGACTGCTTTTTGTTGTTGCCAGGCAAAAATATGAAATTTTTTAAATGTTAAACACAAAAAATATGCCTTAGCTCACAGAAGATTAAGAGAGCGGACGCTGAAAACAGCTTGGCTGAAGTAAATTAATAAAGATCTTTATAAGTCACAGTCTTCATTCAGACACTCATTAGTGATGTTGGCCCACCGTCTGATAAAGGTTTTTACCTTGTTTAACCTCTGTGCACACCTGTCTTAGGAGGAGAGCGAAGGAAGAGAAGTTATTACCTGAAGTTATGATCTTCAGTTGGAGTAATATTGAGTGTAGCAAGGGCGTAGATTTGGTTTTGGCATTGGTGGGGACGGATGATTCAACCACCGAACCCTGCTGAGTTTCTTTTTTTTTCCTTTTTGTCTTTGCTTCTTGATAAAAAAGGAGAAATATACTTGCCTACATATGCTATTCTACATGCTTTTTTAAACCATTTAAAATTACAATTCATAGTTTTATATGTGAATTATATAATGTTAAATTACTATTAAACAAATGACTAATTTTAGACTTTAGTTTACTTCAGCCATATTCCATATAAATCAGGTATCATACAAAAATAAAAATAGCTTCAAATACAGTCATGACAATAAAAGAATATGACTTTAAGGACTTAACAACATTACTTCAGTTATATTACACCAACATCTCTGATACATTAGCACTAAGGGAACACTGAATGACTGGTGGTTTTTGTCCATAAAACTACTCATCTAAGATTACCACAAAGTAAAAGATCTCTCAGCAAAATTATGCAACATTTTAGGCACACTATTACCCCTATCAAATCAGTGAGCTGGGATTTTATATTCTAAACATGAACTACTGTTACAGCAACAGACATGGACTACTGGTGCCCCACACAACAACTCAATGTCCACTATGTGAAGGAGCCAAACACATGCCTTCTCCTCTCGTTAGCTGAGATAAACTGCTGGCATATTGGTTTTACATCTATACTGTCCAGTCTCTCCTGGTGGACATGGCAACACTTTTTTCATGGTTACATACAGTTTTAGACTGATGTGGGCCAAAGCCTAGCACATACTTGCCAACCTTGAGACCTCAGAATTAGGGAGACATTCAAAAGGGTTTTTACAGTGTTTACTTATTGGATGAAATAAGTTAAATGTCACCGTTATTATTGTCTGGCCGGAAACAGGCCGGGGGTGTCCAAATTCAGAGGCTGCGTCCAGCTGAGGACCCGGCCTTCGCGGTCTAAGTGGGCCGGGTCCTCCGAAAGCCGGGTAGACCGGAAATGTGCGACTGAAATTGGACGGTCTAGCCTTCAGAATTACGTCACCTCTGCCGTCTGCTCCTTGCTGTCTAAAATATAACCGGACGCTGGCGTAAATTCTCGACCATCTCACACTTCTGTTTAATCAGTTTTCTGTTTGACATTTATTCAGCTGTGTGAAAACCCCGGAGGAACCCTCCCTCCCGAGGGATTAATAAAGTTTTATTTAATCTAATCTAATCTAATAACTTTAATCTCAGCCAAACCGATATACTCACGAACAAATAAAACACTGAAAAAGGCCAAACAATAACATGTTTAAGTTATTTGACGTTTACACAGCTACATTCTCGCCTGAGAATATGTTAAAAGTTTATTTTGCGACCCAGAAAGAGTAATAAGAGTAATACTAAAACTAAGTAGCTGCAGTAGTAGTAGCTATTGTTGGAAACTGGAATTGGCTGGGCCAATCTGGGATATGGTTTTTCAATTTTGTTGTCCGGGTGGAAAATCAGGAGAAATTGGGGAGAATGGTGGCTCCGGGAGATTTTCGGGAGGGGCACTGAAATTCGGGATTCTCCCGGAAAAATCGGGAGGGTTGGCATGTATGGCCTAGCATTGCCTGTAACGTTATTATGACGGACACATTTTATGAGTGAACTTGACTTTAAGTGACTTACAGGTTTCTTTGAAAAATATTTTTGTATATCCAGGTTCTTCCTTTTTGCTGCCATCCTCCTCTCCTCCTCGCAGGTCCTTGCAGCGCAGGCTTGCCGCTGCTAAAACTAAACAGAGCTCCCTGAAAGGCACAGCCAATCACATTGGCCATATTTGTCACATGAGGTAGGACTGCAGTAGAGAACATAATTTAACTCTTTCTGCACCGCTGGGTGAATGAGACGTTGACAGATCGTGTTTTTCTTTCTATTGGGTTTGTTTTTCTTTACTCGAAGAGATCAAATTATTGGTGGGGACAATTCAATAATTGCTGGATATTGGTGGGGACATGTCCCTTCCGTCCATGCCAAATCTACGCCCTTGGAGTGTAGCTTAATGTATCAGTATCACTCTGGACTGCAGAATAAGTTAACCTCTGCAGATATTCTGAGATACTACAATTCCTGTTTTTTTATTTCATCTGCCTTTCCATCAGTATTTCTTCATCTTCTCCTGGTGAACTCAGGGTACACTGAACACTACATGACAGGGTTCGTACGGGTGCTTGAAATCCTTGAAAATACTTGAATTTTAATGTTGTCTTTTCAAGGTTTGAAAAGCGCTTGAATTTCAGATGTGGTGCTTAAAAGTGCTTGAAAGTGTAACTGTATTTCATTCACCACAAATAACTATCTGATTGAATAGTTTTCTTATCAGATAGAAAAATAAAATGAGTTGCAAAATGTAAAAGCAAAATTTCCCCGCCAAAAACGTTGAAACTGTCTGTTTCAATGTGTGACCCCGCCCCTCCCTCGGACAGTCGGGGATGAGTCCGCTAACATACCTGTAGTGTTGCTGTTTTAATGAGTGTTTGATGGAAAACGACAATGGCGGAGTTTGCGCTCTCCAGTCGCATGATAGGTGAGTCCTAGTTAACAATTTTCCATTACATGTATGTTACACATGCTATTTTTTAAAATTATGATTATTATTTTGCTAGCTATCAAACTCGCTGGAGAAATGATTGAAATGCACTGAGTGTGATGCAGTATGGCAGCGCTATTATGGAATTTGCTGTGAACTTAGCTAACATTACTTAGCAGTAACATGAGTTAATTTACTCAAGTGAAAGCTTTAAACATTAGCCCGATACATAACTAGCCAACTTAAGGCTTTCTGATTAACCCTCTGGGGTCGACGGACCCAGAGTCTCCATTTCAACTTGGGTCCAACGTGCGGACTTCAAACTATATACCAGTTTTTAAATTGTGTTGATAGGCCACGTAAAACCAATGTTTTGTTTTGTTTTGTTTTGTGAATAAAACAGTGGCGTTTACTCCGGGAAGAAACGGTTAAAACGGCGTTTTCTAAGGAGAGCGCTAGCAAACACGCTTTGCTTGTGAGTGAAAAAGAAAAAACACTCCTTCCCTATTGGTGGAAAAAAGTATCATGTCGACCAATCAGAAAATGATATGGCCACATGTGGCATTTGGTTGTTTGGTAAGAGAGGGAAGTTTTAGGAGTGAGCGGCGAGAGAGATCGAGTGAGCGAAAGAGAGAGAGAGTTTTGATACGTGAGAGATTTGTGACGTTTACCGTGTTTGGAGTCAAGTTAGTGTGTTGTCTTGTGTAGTTAGTGTGTAGTGTAGTCGTTGTTTTGTTTTGTGTGTCAGTTCTACTAGTGAATGTCACAGTTGCTGCAAAAAAGCCACCAAAGGCAGATTGCAGTGTAAACGCTGTCCCCACATGGAAAACAGGAGTGACACACCTGCTGTCAGACCTGCAGGATTTATCCCTGTGCTGTCTTGTAGTGGACACAAACTATTTTTTGGAGTTGCATAAATAATTTGTGTGCCTTCTTATTTGATGCAGAACACCTGATTGTTCTGTAAATAGTTTTAAATGGTTATATAAAAAACGTCTGAGCCTTGGCTGCATTTTTAGGTAAATAGTACCATATAACCTGTTTGCAAAACTTGTGCATATTTTTTTAAAATGTACAATTTCTATTTGCATTTCAAGTTATGAAAATGATTCGTTAAACATGCTTGTGGTTTTTACAGTCAAAAATATCATTTTCTACTCATATTTTAAATTTTGTCTGAATTTAGATAAATTGTGCTGATACAGTATGTCAAAATGAGAAAATAACAGATTGGCAAGAAACAGTTTTTAAGGGTGAAATATAGAGGCCAAATCAAAAGTAGTCAAAAGCAGCCAATTATACCGTGGACCCCAGAGGATTAAAGGCTAAAAGCAAAGTTGTCAGCTTGTGTATTCTTAGTCTTATATGTTGAAATGAACTATGTGATCTGTTCAAAGCCTCTCCCAGTCAGTGCTGTTCTCCATGCCTGTCTGACTGTACATGATGTTATTAGCACAAACACTTTAAAGGTGATCATTTAGGACTTCAGCAATAATACAGACAGCAATAAAACAGTTTTATTGGGAATTAACTTAAAAAACAAACAAACAAACAAACATCTGTCTCCTATTTTTTGTCACACAGGAAAGAAGCATCAATATCTGATGAGAAGACTTGTTATTTCTTTTTTGTTTTTTTCAACAGGAGAAGAATATCTCTAACAAGTTGATTTGGAGGGGGGGTGGTGCTTGAAAAGCTTGAAAAGGGACCTTGAAAGTGCTTAAAAAGTGCTTGAATTTGACCCTGAAAAAGGCTTATGAACCCTGACATGAACTTGCCAGTTATCTTGTAGTACAAATTGGTACTACACTAAATTTTTTTCCATACAAATAATCCAATTTAATGCAATTACAACTGAGCAATGGCACCAACACAATAGTTTTGGGCACGCGTAAATTCACAGGTGTTGGTTATTTGCATTCTGTTGATAGCAAAAGTTAATTTTGCAAAACGAACAAATAAGAGTTTACCACGTTAAATCTTTCTTCTTTCTTCAGCTCTAAATGATTCTTGTCTGTGTGACAGTGACCAGTTTGTAAGTGAACCAATTTGTTCATTATTATTATTATTAGAATTGAATATTTTAAATATTTGTTATCCTTGGTGCAAGGGTAAAAATACAGGCTCAAATTGTTATTGTCATGTGAACAATAAAGAAATATGATCCCTCTACAATTAAATTATTTCTTTGCAATAAATGCCAAACAAAAAACATATCCAAATATAAATTAGATAAACAGGATAAATGATAAATAAAATCAATAATTAAAACAGTTTCGAAAAAATGCAAAAGAAATATAAGCTATGCAGAAAAATATGCAACTATAAAAATACAAGAATATGAGCTGCAATAAGCTGAGTATATTTAATTTAATTTAGCATTAATTTAAAATGCTACATGCTGTATATGTCACGGACCCGGCTCTGGGGACTTGGGGTCCGTGACCAGTGGGGACTATGACTGTTGTTGCTATTATTATTATTATTATTATGTGGGAGCTGTGTCGTCTACTGTTCTGTCCAGTTGTATGTAGAGTGTATGTGTGCGTGTGTTTGCTTCTCCCTCTCTCTCTCCCCGGTCCTCGGGGCTGTTTACGGAAGTGCGCGCCGTGGGAGAGGCGTGTCCTGGCGACTGTCGTCATTGGGAGTCCCTCTTCGCTGTGCCGGCCCACCTGCAGCTGATTATCTGTCCAGCTGTTGGTAATCATCCCTCCCGACTAGAAAGAGGTATTTAACCTGGACTTGCGGCGACAGTCGACTTGGGATTATTACTCCTGACTGGTATAGTCCGTGCTAGACGTGTGAGCTTCGTATTTGGCTAGCGTGTGTGGCTAATTGTGGATTGTCCTTCTTCCTCCAGGAGAGTCGAGCGAAGAAGCTAGTTGGGGAGCACACACACTAAGGGAGCTACAGCACGGGACGCACGGGGAGCAAGGGGACGAGCACTGTTGGCAGATTGCACTGTGGAGTGAATCATTGGACTTGCCTGTCTATTTCCACTGTAAATAAAGTGCACTGTGGCATTGCAGAGTCCTGCGTTTCGGGTCCTACTTTCCTCATCCCCGCGGTCTGCGTGGCAGACCGTGACAGTATATTTATTAGACAACAGTGCAATTATGCACAAACTGAGAAATGGTCTGAGTCTACAAGGTTATAAACTCCTGCCAGGTGTTTAGGAGTCAAGGATTGTCAGGGGACAGAAAGCATTTTAGGTTTCATCCTTGTTGTCTCACCTGAGCTCAGACATCCCTGAAGAGGTATTCAGGAAGCATCCAGGTCAGAACATGCAGACTAGCTCTCTCCTAATGGATAAGTTCCTCATCATGTCTCATCATCATGCTATTTCAAAATAACAGATATAGTCATTTCATGTTATCAAAATCAGTTTTTAGAATTATCAATATCCATATCAAAAAGCAATTGGAGGGCAGCATGGTGGCACAGTGGTTAAGCACCATTGCCTCACAGAAAGTAGATCATGGGGTTGACTCCACCATCAGGTCAAGCCTTTCTATATGGAATTATTCTATTGTGGTTATTTTGGTTTCCTTGTTCCATGTTGTTATTACATGGCTTGATTAAGGTACACATTAGGCTGACATCTGGGGCCAGAGCTGAAACTGTTCTGGGCCAGCACAGGACCAGCAGTGTGTCTGCAACTGGCCTTGTGCTGGCCCATGTGTGGGCCACCTCTGGCAAACCAAATCTGGGCCACCAAAGGGCCCTCATTCTTTGCAGTATGTGGGCCATGTGTAAGCACATTGTGTGGGCCAGATCCGGGCCATACCAATTTTGCTATGTGGGTAAATTGAGCATTTTGCTTTGAGGCTCATTCTTGACTGCAGAAAAGGCTTGCAAAGGTCTTGGACTTAAAAAGCAGGATGACAGCAAAAATAATATTCTGTCAATCAACTGAAAACCTTACACCGGAGAACTAGATTGCTCAGTCCACAATGAAAAATCCAGGAAATTCCGACTTCCTTGGAATCTATTTTTAAAGGAAAGCTAAGAAAACCAAATATAACCCACTCAGGCTGATTGTCTCTCATACTATTGGACACTGCAACTTACAAGGCTGATATTTGGATATTTGGTGCAAACAATTCTATTCACATACCTAACATCCTCTATCCTGATATTGCTCTTCTTTCCATGATAGTTTTTGCACTTCATCATCAGTTCCCCTCTGCCTAAATATTTGACCCAGGGTGCAAAAAGCACAATTTACCTCCAGGCAAACCGGCTAGATTGAGGAGTGGCATTTAGTTCTTCTAAAACAGGGGTGTCAAACTCAATTGCACAGGGGGCCAAAACTCAAGGCACACTTTAGGTCACGGGCCAAACAAGATAAATATTTATTGAACACACTAAAACAATGTTTTTTAAACATAAATATGAATAAAAACAGACAGGAATATTATTCCACATTAAATAAACTTAAAAAAATAAACTTTAAATATTTTGCTCTTCATAAAAATATATCCTGTCAAAATTATGCAAGTTAGAAATATGAACATGCTGCCAAAAACCCCAGAAAAAATAAATGAAAGCATATACAAGGTTCGAGCCGCATGTAGACGGAGATGGGGCATTGCTTCAGGAATGGAACTAATAAACTGTGCGGGCCATTCAGTGTGGTACTTTCCCTTGAGTGTCCCATTACACTGCAGCTCCATCTGAATCTGCACAGGTGCAGTTCAGCAAAGTCCGCTGACTTGGTTCAACATTACTTGGCAACAGGGAAAGTGAGGCAGGTTGCACTGGTGCATTTGTGACAGCTTCACTTGAAATGCCTTCACCGCATCACACATGCCATGTCCATGAACTGACAGATTTCCTTGCTGAGCTCAAAAACTCTATTGATAACTTTTATCCCAACTCAGCCAACAGAAATTGACAGTGATTTAAACTTTTAGCTCAGATAAAATTTACGGTTTGCGTTACGGTGATCATTGCATCCTCGATTTTTAGGACTTTACCACACAGCGTTTCCTGGTGTATGATGCAGTGATATGCTGTTAACTCACCGGTACAGTTCTCCTCGCATCCTGCTGACTAGTCCACTTTTTTCACCGCACAACACCGGCGCTCCATCCAACAAGTTTGTCCCAGGGCAGTTTCATGTCGGTTACACTTTGACATACGTTTTAAAAAATGTCTTGTCCCGTGCATCGATTTAATGTTCAATATTTCCTCTCCACGGATGTGCAATGTCCATCATGTCTGTACTTTCATCCACAGCAAGAGAGTATGCAATAAAGTTTTTGCTTCTTTCACACAACTGTGTTCTTAAATCAGTGGCCATCTCACAAACCCGATCAGCAATCGTATTTCTCCTCAGGCTCACATTTGCCACATCTCCTCTGCTACAATTAAACTTGCTTTCACAACAGCTTCGCTTTGTCATTTTGCTCTGGTGAAAAAAGTCTGCTGAAATGTCAGATTCTTCTTTAGACTTCTACTTTCTGTAGTTTCTGCTCTGCATTTAGGTTTTTCAGCTTATCCTGACGATTTGTCTCGTAGTGCCGTCTTAAATTAAATTCCTTAATTACAGCCACATTAGCTCCACTAATAAGACACAAGGGTTTACCAGCAATGTCTGTAAACATATATTCAGTCACCCACTGGCGCTGAAAGGCTCTGCTTTCAGAATCAACTTTTCTCTCCACCATTGTGCACGGCTAGCTTCGCAATAACAGAAGTTTGACTTGATTGACACGGGAATCTTCCCAGTTAGCCTAGCGTTCAGCAAGGAGGCTGCAGCGCTGCATTATGGGATCTGTAGTTTGTATATTATTAGCGCCTCATATCGCCGGGCCATGCATAACAATAATAGTACATCTATATAAAATGATCTCGCGGGCCGGATATAAATGTACGCCGGGCCGGATGTGGCCCGCGGGCCTTGACTTTGACACATGTGTTCTAAAACAATAACCTGGGAGACACAGGATGTTAAGAGGTTGAAATGACCTTGCTATGGCTGAGTGAGAGCAACTCTAAGGCGTAGTTCCCCTTATAGAGAATTTAGAGTCCCCTGGAAAATTAAATGAGGATTTACACACTTGTCAGGATATTACAGCCTTGTGAAGACAAACAATATGGCTAAAGCCTGCTGCTGCAGGGCCTGCCGCATAGCAATCTCATAAATATGCTTCTCTGTTTCTTAGCACTCCATCTCATTCCACTCCACTCTCTATACCTCATTCTCGACCTGTCGTGTTCTGCCTCCATTCTGTCTGTTTTACCTGCAAACTACAGGACTAGTTTGTTCAAATTTTGCATGTTTTTCTACTTTCAGTCTCACTTCCCGTCCCTAAATGGTGATAATAATTTTATTTTTGCTTCAAACTGCAACTTTGATTTTCATTCACATGCTAGATGTGATTTATACTTGAGCAGTTTTGTAGACACATCTCCATATTCTGTCTTTTACAGAGGAGACTGCATAAGTTAAGTAGTTGCTCTAGCATGTGGAATTGTGGGTGTGTCTTTATTTATTAAAAATGCATTTCACAGATCAGTACTTATCCACCACATTTTCCCTCTCATGAAATTAGATAAGCCACCAAATGCAGGCAATATTATATAAGTGGATCTAGTCATTACACTGTCTGCGTGCATACCATTAATGTTTACTGATGCCAGACAAAAAAGATTTTTCCCAAGATTTCATTTGAACTAATGGTGAATGTGTACAGAAAGATGAATTAGTAGCTGACCATTTTTTCTCACTTCAATTCGATGTGTTACAACAGAAAGTAATCCAGCCTGACCATATACACTGAATTTGGAGGCCAAATCAAGATTTCAAACTCATTGTGGTGCTCCTCAAACCATTCCTAAATCATTTCTGCTTTGTGGCAAGGTGGATTATACTGCTGAAAGAGGCCACAGCCATCAGGGCGTACTGTTTCCATGAAAGAGTGCCTAGTCTGCAGGAATGCTTAGGTAGGTGGTACGTTTTACCCAAGGTAAAGGAACCAAGTTTTCCCAGCAGAACATGCCCAAAACATCTCACTGCCTCCACTAGCTTTTCTTCTTCCCACAGTGCATCCTGTTGCCAGGTGTTATTCAGGTAAGCGACGCACATGCACCCACCAATCTACATGAAAAGAAACATGATTCATCAGGCAAGGAAATCTTCTTCCACTAGTCTGTAATCCATGCTGATGTGTCCATTGTTGGCACTTTAGGTGGTGGACGGGAGTCAGAATCAGTCAGGGTGTCCATGCTGATTTTGATTCTGCATCTGCTGACCCATATGCAAAGCACTGTGTATTCTGACACTTTTCTATTAGAACCAACATTTTTTGGCAAATTGAGCTACAATAGCTTACCTGTTGGATCAGCCCACATGGGTCTGCCTTCGTCCCCCACATACAGCAGCAAGCTTTAGCAGCCTGTAACCCTCTCACTGGTTCACCACTGTTTCTTCCTTGCTTCACAAGAAACCTTGACTTTTAGGTTTAAAACAACGGCCTCCTGTATCGAGTATTTAGGTGATTCATCAATCCATCCTGACCTCCTTAGGGGAAATATACCGATATTGATATTCGAGGTAAGGATTTTAATGACATATTAAAAATGACATATAAAAAAGATTTGACCATGGCAACTTGTGGTGTTTACATTATATGATTCACCATGGTTATTATGTCAACATTTACTAATTAGCACTAAACCAAATTGTACAAACTGTTGTTTTGACCTAATGATGGACAAAAGGCCATCAGCAGTCATGCTTAATATATCCACTTGATAAAGACATAAGAAATTTATTTTAATGACTTCTGCTTAAACATTTAAGGTCAGTGAATGCACAGCTTAAACATATACACAAACTCAACATCTCTTTATTACATTCACTTTGTTTTTGATGTAGATCACCTCAGTATTATTGTTTTGTTTTGTTTTTTTGTATTTTAACATGCTTTTATATGCCAATAATGCAGGTTTTTATTCATTTATTTTTTATGTGGGGTGGGAGGAAAGTATGTGAGAGGACTATTGAGTGTGTAGTCCTATTGGAGTACACAATGCTATATGAATGTCTCTGTTCTTTAAGACTCCATACAGGCCCAGAGAGAATATGCAAACTCCACACAAAAAGGACCAAACAGCATTTGAACCAGTACCCTTCTTACTCTGAGGTAACAGTGCTAACCACTGCATCATCATGCCACCCTGTGCTTATGTGAATTTCTTCTTCTCCCACTGTCAAAAGACATCCTTGTTAGGTCTAAATTCCCCCTATCTGTTATTGTTGTCTGCCTCTATGTGTTAGCTATGTGATGGATAGGCAGCCTATCTAGTGCATATGGTGTCTCATGCCCTGTGACAGCTGGGATAGGCTCTAGCACCTCCGTGACCCTAAATTTGATATGCTGTGCAGAATATGGTTGGATGGTGATGGATGGATGTTAACTAGAACAGCTACATTGCTTAATGACTATATTTTCATTTTGCTGGCACATTTGCAACTAAATTCAAGCAAAGGTCTCATGAGTAAGTCATATTTCACTTCATTCTTTACGGCAAAGCCAACTACTTTGTCATGTGTGCCTTTTACTGTGGACTGGGATGTCCAGACTTTCTATACTGCGATCATGCCACATGTATTAGAATCTCTGAGTTCTATCCACACCGCAGCTAAAAGCTTACTAAGTCTACTGCTGTCAGCTCTCATCTCTGTCCCCGTGTATGCTCTCTGGTACAGTTCGCATACAATCACATACACACAAAAATGCCTTTCTACAAGCATATTTTGTGCACTTGGTTCAAGGCTGCCTGTGCTTCTGCATGTGCGTGGTACTACATCTATGTAAGTGCATGTGTATGTGATTGTTTTGCTCAGTCATCTGTGCTCTCATCATATTACCAGAGGTTGTTGCAGCACAACAAATAATTTATGGCCCAGCTAACCAAGCCAAGAGACAAGCAGGACTGGCTTGTACTGGAAGTCTAACAGAAAGGGATTCCAAGTGTGTATTTGTGTGAGTGCACGTGCATGAGTGAACATTTTTAGGTATACTGTATATACGGTTATGCATATGTTTGTTCTTGAGTGCATATGTGAGTATGTTCAATGAAAGTGTGAATCAAAACATGTAGAATGTAATTTACTGTGTTTGAAATGTGTAAGGTCTGCTTTAATCAGCAGGGCAGACACTGAGTGGATTCTTTTATAAACTGAAAAGTTTTATTCATAGCAGCTACTTGTCAGCTCTGTTAAGTATGGCCTTTAAAGAGGAGGGCTGGGATGTACTGTTGGCAGTAGAGTAATTAATGCCAATCCTTTATTTTTATTCATTCAAGTTGTATTCTCTCTTTGACTTTCTCCACACCAACATTCATTGATTAACTCAGCATGCTGAGGATTTAAACAGCATTTTCCTTTCATATTCGTAAGTTAGACAGTGGATGGCACAGTGGTTAGCCCTGCTGCCTCTCAGCAAAAAGAAAATCAGGATCCAACTGCTTTCTTTCTGTGTGGAGTCGGCATGTTAAATTAGCTGCTACTTATATAGTGCCTTTCTACTTAGCTGAGCACTCCAAGCACTCTCTCAGCACTCTCATTCACCTATTGACATACACGTCTACTTTCTTTCACACAGATACTCTGATGAACGCACTGGGGGCAACTCAGTATCTTGCCTAAGGACCCTACAGCATACAGACTGGAGACATCAAGGATCAATCCACCAACCTTCTGATGTGTGGATGACCCAGTACTACCTGAGCCATGGCTGCCCTATCTTCATCCTGTGCCTGTGTATATATAATCTGATTTCCTCCCAGTGTCCAAAGACGTGTTATTCCTGTGATGGACTGAGACCTGTCCAGGGTTACCCTGTCTCTCACCCAGTGACTGCTGGAAAACGCTTCTGTCCCCAGCACCCTCACGATGCTGAATTGGGTAAGTAGGACAGAAAATTGAGTTCTAACAGTGTCATATTGTCTAAAACTAAGTAAGTGAAAAAAGAAGGTGAAGATGGGAGCATTTTTCAAAAAAATGTTATATGACTCACTAGGATGTGGATGCATTACAAAATCCTTTCTTAAGTGTCATAATTATGACTTTTTTGTGTGGTTGGCTCCTGTTTTAAAGTCTTTTTTGTCTTTTGCTGTAAAGTGATTTGAATGATATCTGTATGAACTGACATGCAAATAGTCATGTATGCATGGCCCCAGTTAAGCTCAGACTAAGTGGGATGGGCTGTCACTGCAGAATGTTGTTATTGCCATGTTGGTTAGGCATTGCCTTCATAGACTGTAAAAACAGACATGATAAACAAGTGGTGGATCAGACTCAGAAACCGAAGACTGTGTGCCCTTATATTGTAGTGACTTGTCAATCACATGATAGACCTGCCCTTAAGCCTACTCTGTTTTTAACCTCCATTGTGACTATGAATTATATGTTGTTTTATTGCATTTTGTATGGATTTGGACCATAAAACCAAAAGAAAATGTTAACTGATAGATAACATATAAATATTTGGTATGACTACCCTTATTATTTAACACAGACCAAATTATTTTAGGCAAGCTTTCTCGTAATTTATTTAAGTAATCTTTAGTAATACTTCTTAAGATATAAGGATATTCTAAAGCTCTTGTTCAGATATTGGCTGTTTTCTGCTTTCCCAATGCTGAGGTCCAGGCTCTGGGAAGGACAACCAGTGTTCATTGTGTGTTTTTCATGCATTTACTCCACTTGAAGTATGTTTGGGATTATTGTCATGCTTAAAAATTAAGCTGTTGCCAGTTACATTGCATTGCATGGTGGCTCAAAATCGGATGGTACTTTTCAGCTGATGGTCAGATTCATCTCTCAGGTGCCCTGTCAGGTCTTTGCTGGATTTTTTCCTGTTTCTTTATGGCGTGACTTTCAGATACTGTTCAACTGCTATGGATTTTTTTTAGGCCTGCTACTTCTTCTTTTGTCCTCTACTTGTCAAGTTTCCTAAAAACAAAATGAAGACACACTGTACATCATGCCAAGACATATTAGTCTGCTCCTCAGTAAAAATGTATATTGGTTCCAGTCCAGCATTAAAAAGGGTATATTTAAGTTGGGTGAACAGAACCTGACTTTAGCACCTTAGACTATTTAGCAAACAAAGTTTCTGCCTTTTATTATAGTTTTAAGAAGAAGAAGAGTGTGAGATAACTTGACCAAAGTGGCTGAAGAAGGGCAGGAGACAGATGCCGTCCAGTGTAGCAAGTGATTTATTTACCATATTGTGACCAAAAATATTTACAAAAAAAACAACAAACTCAATAACTCCAAAGTTAACTTGGTACAAATAAACATAACTGAACTTAAACCAATAAAAATTAATGTCAAGTGCACTCAGCTACACGGACCCGGTCCTCCCCTCTTGAACTTCTTAGTTCTTCTGCCAAAATACTCAAACTATCCAAACAATATCCTCCTCTGGCCTACACCTAGACAAGAACTTCCCAGTAGTTTGAATTGCAAAATGGCCCCACAGTGAAAGTGCACTCTCACTCTCTTTAAAAAAAATAAATAAATAATTTTAATGGTGGAGGCCACTGACATTTTTTTCCCTTCTCATCTTTTCTGACAGGGCTGTAGAAGGTGCAACACCCATCAGCAGGACTGGTATGGGCTGTGTTGTGCAAGGAGTAACAGTATGGAAATAACACCAAAGTCCTACAAAATGATCTTCAGCAGGCCGGTGGTGTGAATGTCTCTCACCGAAAAACTGAGTTCATAAGAGTGGCCTTAAGGCCTGATGTCCACCAGTCAGGTCTGAAAAGAGTGTGGAAGTGCTGTATTATTTCTAAAAAAACATCCATTTTCTCTCTTCTTCAGTTACGTGACAAAGAGAGCTATGTTTTTTTAATAAAGCATATTAATTTCAGGTAGTCTATGGAGATTTTGTGTGGCTGCTTTGTTACCTTTGACATAAAGAGCCCAATCTGATTGTCTGCTTCTTGTTCCAGGACACTTTGGACATGCAAGAAATTAAACTGCTGACAGTATAACACAGGAACCTATTTCAAAACCATCAGCTTGAATTTTCATTTGGAAAACACTTAAATTCTTTTGTTTTTGTGAGAAAAACAAAATACATATACCTCGGCAGAAGAAACATGGTTAGACACTTTTTTTCTATACCAACAGCTGTCAGAGGAGAAGGTTATTTGTGGGAAGAAACAATGTGATTTCAACCAGCCCTTCAGCCAGCTACATGAAAATCACAGGCCAACGTCCAGATCGTCAATTTAAAGTCACTTCAGCATGCCACGTTTCTTCAAATAAATAGAGAGGTAGAAGAAACAATTATTTAGTAAGGGTCTCGCTCCTTTTCTTTGAAGTTTCTATCTTCTTCTCAAAAGAATTACCAACTTATTGGAAAGGTAGTTTTGAAGTAAACGTTACTGCTAGCCTGTCTACTGGCATTATGTAATGTGGTCCTTACAGAAAGACAGAAATTGCAAGTGTCATGGCAACAGCACTTCTGTGGCACTTTCATGTAGCACTGAGGTATTTTTTTAACAGCTGGAACAGCTTTTCATAGCAGTAAGTAAAAGCATATTGCTGACAGCTGATTTCCAGTTAGTGGTTGCCTTGCTAATTTGCATATCATAATAATTTACTAGCACACACCCAGTTAAATTAGTTTTTCATCTTACTTAGTACTCCACCTGAGATTATTCTAGTGGCAAGTCTATTTTTTTTCTGCATTAATACTCTCAGAATAGGGTACAAGTCATGGAGCACAATCTAATGATTGAGAATCACAAGCACTCCTGCTTCATTCTAGTTTGGAAACGTGCCGTCTTCAACTGAAAATTTCTCAGTTGTAAACAGAGAGCTTGCTCTCACAGCTGTCCAACAACTAAAACTAAAGCCAGTTATATCACCTATTCACCTATATGTTCTACTTTTAAATCCAACCAGGATTTTTTTTTTTTTGTTTTGTTTAATATAGGATAAAATATTCAGGTTGACACATATATGACTGGAATAATTCTTTCCTGCCTCTGAGGTCTCTGATGAAAAATATATAAGGCCAGGAACTCCAGGAACCACAAGTAAGCCTGTAGTCTGAAAACAAAGTGCTCCATTACAACAACGAGGTACTATGAGGAGAGGATAATTTATTAACATAAAATACTTTATTTATTTAAACTGGACCTGACAATAGTCAAGTTAATGTGATTGTGAAACTGGGAGACAACTCACACTCATATGGTAGTGACAACCAACCACATGGCAGATCCATATTCTGATTTATTGTCCTTTTGACTGTCCTTAAGTAAAGCAACATAAATAACTGCTGATATTTGTTTAGAATCTCACTCTTCCGCCGGTCTTTCCAAACTAAGAGCTCATACTAACAGAGCAGTTTGCTCTCAGACTACATGCTTATTGTCTAGCAAGCTTTGACTCCTTTGGTCAGCTGTTTATACAGTGCTTAAATTTACTCACAGTACTTATTATGTGTGCCTATGCCAAGAGGCACACATATTACTATTCCTCGGATTTATTATTATGTGTGCCTATGCCAAGAGGCACACATATTACTATTCCTCGGATTTATTATTATTATTGTGTGGATGCTTTAGGCATCCACACTATTGAGTTCCTGTTTCTCTTTATTGTGTGGATGCTGGAGGCATCCACACCATTGAGTTCCTGTTTCTCTTTATTGTGTGGATGCTGGAGGCATCCACACTATTGAGTTCCTGTTTCTCTTTATTGTGTGGATGCTGGTTAAGCATCCACACTATTGAGTTCCTGTTTCTCTTTATTCTTTATCTTTATTATTATTCCGGGTGTTTCCGTACGTTTTTCGCCGTGGATCTACTTCCACAATTTTCAGCCGATTTTCACCGTTCAAATTTTAAACTATTCTGCTAATTTTTCCCTTTCCGGCTATATCTTTTGGTATTTTATACTATTATACTTTTTAAAATATTAAGCTTTTTCCTTTAATTTGTCCCATTGGAAATGAATGGGAAACTTCTGCAATTCTGTTAAAACTTACTTGTTTTTGAAACTGAACTACTTCCTCATACTTTCGCCTAGAATAACCATTCAAACTTTAAAATGTTCACAAATTATTGGGCTATTCATGTCTGATTCAGCTTTTTCATATCTGTTACCATTTTCATCTTATCCCTCTTCAAGTTTTGAGTTTCATCTTTGTGATTTTTAACAAAATACATGTGTTGTTATGGTTGCTATGCACTTGGTTTCCAGTGTGCCACTGTAGGTTTCGCAGATCTTCGCTTCATTTCCGAACAACTTCTTGCTACTTGCTCAATTTTCACTCAACTTCCACAATTTATACATCAAAACGTAGGTATTTTTGCTGGCTTTCAGAAAATGTCACCATCATTGTTGTGAGATTTATAGAATTTTGGCAAATCTCCTCAGACCAACACAAAGTCGGAAAACTCTCCATAGAAAGTCAATGGAGAGTTTGTTCAAAATCACCGCTTGATTTCTGTAATGAGAGGCATATTCGAATCGCCATATCTCCTCAACAAAGCGACGTTAAAACATGAGGCTTGTCCCAGTATATCTTCAGACACTCCTGATGCTCACAATTCAAGAATTTCTTTCTCACCTATTACCGTTCGGAAATGAGTTAGACTTGTTTGAGGGTAGGAAATTCGTCCTTCGCTCAGATTTCTTCAGATTTCAAACTCTGGAAATGATGCACTTTTTCTCTCGTCATATCTTTTGATGGATTTCCACAGAGACCTGAAAATTTCCATGACTGTTCACCAAAGCCTGCTGTCTCTTACGGTGAAAAAATGATATTGATACTCCAAATAGATTTAGAGTTAGAAAGCGTTGTTTGAGGGCAAGTAAAGGCAGTTTTGCTTTGTTCTACTCAGTTATGGTGCATTAGAAGTCAAATATCTTTAATAATTCATATTTTAATGATAAATTGTCAACACTTTAAGATTCCCCGATCTCTTCTGAACAAAACGGTGTAAGAATGACCGTTCTAGCCCCTACGGTTAGGAAATTATGGTCATTTGTTTGAGGGGAGTCATCATTATGAGAAATAGACTGCAAAAATCCTGTGTCTCTCTGTGCTGCGTGCACCTGTTTTGGCGGGAAAAAGTGCACAGGCTCTCTGATTGGTGGATTCAAATTCAGCACCTCCCAGGCTGCTTGACTGAGCTAGAAACTTACTTCTCACTCCCTGTGTGTGTGTGTGTGTGTGTGTGTGTGTGTGTGTGTGTGTGTGTGTGTGTGTGTGTGTGTGTGTGTGTGTGTGACAGAGAGAGAGAGAGAGAGAGAGAGAGAGAGAGAGAGAGAGAGAGAAAGCCTTTTTATGGGATGATCTCATTGTAAGATTCAAAATCAATATATTTAGACTGGTTGACTGAATTGGATCTTGTGTGTGTGTGTGTGTGACAGGAGAGAGAGAGAGAGAGAGAGAGAGAGAGAGAGAGAGAAAAGCCTTTTTATGGGATGATCTCATTGTAAGATTCAAAATCAATATATTTAGACTGGTTGACTGAATTGGATCTTGTGTGTGTGTGTGTGTGTGTGTGTGTGTGTGTGTGAGAGTGTGTGTGTGTGTGTGTGTGTGTGTGTGTGTGTGTGACAAGAGAGAGAGAGAGAGAGAGAGAGAGAAAGGCTTGTTATGGGATGATCTCATTGTAAAATTTAAATTCAATATATTTAGACTGGTTGACTGAATTGGATCTTGTGTGTGTGTGTGTGTGTGTGTGTGACAGAGAGAGAGAGAGAGAGAGAGAGAGAGAAAAGCCTTTTATGGGATGATCTCATTGTAAGATTTAAATTCAATATATTTAGACTGGTTGACTGAATTGGATCTTGTGTGTGTGTGTGTGTGTGTGTGTGTGTGTGTGTGTGTGTGTGTGTGTGTGTGTGAGAGAGAGAGAGAGAGAGAGAGAGAGAGCCTTTTTATGGGATGATCTCATTGTAAGATTCAAATTCAATATATTTAGACTGGTTGACTGAATTTGATCCTGTGTGTGTCTCTGTGCATGTGTGTTTCCATATGTGTCCATATTTGTGATTGTGTGGCTGTTATATATATTTTTTTGCCGATTCTTTTTTCCTTTCACAATTACATTTGAGGGACCCTTAGCATGTTCAGGATTTTTTCAGCTGTCCATTTTGCTTTTCCAATTTTTCTATTTAAGTTATTACTATTGTGCTAAGTCATAGCATTTCTGCTGCTTTTCAGTATTTATTTTTATTTCAGTAATCATACTATTTCTGCCATTTTATAGGATTTGTACTTAATATAGTATTTCTACTTAATTATAGTATTTCTGCCATTTTATAGGATTTGTGCTAAATATAGTTTTCTGCTAAAAAATAGTATTTCTGCCAAATATAGTATTTTTGATTAATTATAGTTTTCTACCAAATCATAGTACAGTTTTACTGCTTTTTATATGGCTTCTAAGACAACCAATCATATCTGAGGCCTGGCACATTCAAATTTGCGTATTGGGGCCTTCATGGCTTCTAAGACAACCAATCATCTATGTCATATATCTTTAATATTTCATATTTGTATTTTAAATGGTCAACATTTCAAGATTCCCCATCTCTTCTGAGCAAAACGGTCTAAGAATGACTGTTTTAGCCCCTCACGATTAGGAATTTATGGCTGTTTGTTTGAGGGAATCCTGACTATGAGAAATAGACTGCAAAAATCCTGTCTCTCTTTGTGCTGCGTGTGTAAAAGCCTGCAGTTGGTGCACCAGTTTTGGTGGGAAAAAGCACACAGCCTCTCTGATTGGTGGATTCAAATTGAGAAGCTCACAGCTGTTTGACTGACCTAGAAACATGCTGTTAACAGCCCCTGTTCACTTGCTGCTGCTGCTGTGTGTGTGTGTGTGTGTGTGTGTGTGTGTGTGTGTGTGTGTGTGTGTGTGTGTGTGAGAGAGGGAGGGAGAGAGAGAGAGAGAGAGAGAAAGACACACACAAAGACCTTTTTAGGGCAGCATCTCATTGGTGGATAAAAATATAATATATTCAGACTGGTTGACTGGCATAGACTGTGTGTTTGTCTGTGTTTGTCTCTCTCTGTACATTTGTGTAATCATATTTGATTTTCTGTGTATTTGGTGATTTGTGTATCCATATTTGATTTTGTGTATCTGTTGGCTGTTCTTAGTTTTTTTTCTAAATGTATTTTTGTTTTATTTTTTCACAGGTGAACAACAAATAGTTTTCAGCGGACTTAACCATGTTCCTTTTATTCAGCTTATCATTTTACCTTTCCAATATTTTCCCTTAAGTTATTACTTCTGCTCAATCATAGTATCTGTTCTCAATCATTGTTATTTAGCTATATTGTAGGATTTCTGCTAAATCATAGTATTTCTACTATATTACATTTTCTTTCTAAATATAGCATTTCTGCTATAGAATAGTATTTCTGCTATGTTATAATATTTGTGCTAAACTGGAGTATTTTTGCTAAAACATAGTATTTATATAAAATTAAAATATTCATAGTATATTACAGTGTCTCTGATAAATCACAGCATTTCTGCTATGTTGTACTGTTTTTCTAAATCATAGTATTTCTGTAATGTTTAAGAATGTTTGGCTAAATATATTCTTTCTGTTATCTTATACAATTTCTCCTAAATTCTTGTATTTTTGAGAAGTGATTATGTTTCTGAGAAGTTACAATGTTTCTGCTAAGTTCTGCTATGCTATTGTATTTCTGCCAAGTATTATGTTTCCTCTAAGATATTGCAGTTCTGCTAAGTTACTACATTTTAGCAACGTTCCTTTGATTCTGCAAAGTTTTTACAATTTCTGCAACTTTTCAGCTTTTTCAGCTAGTTTTAGCTGACAGCTTCAGCATTACAGCATCCACACTGCATTTTCGCAGGAAATGCAAATTTTTCTAGTTGTGTGGATGCTGGAGGCATCCACACTATTGAGTTTCTGTTTCTCTTTATTCTTTATTATTATTATTCCGGGTGTTTCCGTACGTTTTTCGCCATGGATCTACTTCCACAATTTTCAGCCGATTTTCACCGTTCAAATTTTAAACTATTCTGCTAATTTTTCCCTTTCCGGCTATATCTTTTGGTATTTTATACTGTTATACTTTTTAAAATATTAAGCTTTTTCCTTTAATTTGTCCCATTGAAATGAATGGGAAACTTCCGCAATTCTGCTAAAACTTGCTTGTTTTTGAAACTTAACTACTTTTTCCTACTTTCACGTAGAACAACCATTCAGACTTTAAAATGTTCTCAAATTATTGGGCTATTCAGGAATAAATCAGCTTTTTCAAATCTTTTACCGTTTTACTTTTATCCCTCTTTAAGTTTTGAGTTGCAAAATTGTGATTTTTCACAAAATACATGCGTTGTTATGGTTGCTATGCACTTGGCTTCCAGTGTGCCACTGAAGGTTTTGCAGTCTTCTCTTCATGTCCGAACAACTTCTTGCTACTTGCTCAATTTTCACTCAACTTCCACAAATTATACATCAAAACGTAGGTATTTTTGCTGGCTTTCAGAAAATGTCACCATCATTGTTGTGAGATTTATAGAATTTTGGCAAATCTCCTCAGACCAACACAAAGTCTCAAAAATCCCCATAGAAAGTCAATGGAGAGCTTGTTCAAAATCACAGCTTGATTTCTGTAATGAGAGGCATATTCGAATCGTCATATCTCCTTAACGAAGCAAAGTTAAGACATGAGGCTTGTCCCAGTATATCTTCAGACACTCCTGACGCTCACAATTCAAGAATTTCTTTCTCACCTATTACCGTTCTGAAATGAGTTAGACTTGTTTGAGGGTAGGAAATTCGTCCTTTCGCTCAGATTTCTTCAGATTTCAAACTCTGGAAATGATGCACTTTTTTCTCTCGTCATATCTTTTTGATGGATTTCCACAGAGACCTGAAAATTTCCATGACTGTTCACCAAAGCCTGCTGTCTCTTACGGTGAAAAAAAATGATATTGATACTCCAAATAGATTTAGAGTTAGAAAGCGTTGTTTGAGGGCAAGTCAAGGCAGTTTTGCTTTGTTCTACTCAGTTATGGTGCATTAGAAGTCAAATATCTTTAATAATTCATATTTTAATGATAAATTGTCAACACTTTAAGATTCCCCATCTCTTCTGAACAAAACGGTGTAAGAATGACCGTTCTAGCCCCTCACGTTTAGGAAATTATGGTCATTTGTTTGAAGGAGTCGTCATTATGAGAAATAGACTGCAAAAATCCTGTGTCTCTCTGTGCTGCGTGCACCTGTTTTGGCGGGAAAAAGTGCACAGGCTCTCTGATTGGTGGATTCAAATTCAGCAGCTCCCAGGCTGCTTGACTCAGCTAGAAACTTACTTCTCTCTCCTGTGTGTGTGTGTGTGTGTGTGTGTGTGTGTGTGTGTGTGTGTGTGTGTGTGTGTGTGTGAGAGAGAGAGAGAGAGAGAGAGAAAGGCTTGTTATGGGATGATCTCATTGTAAGATTCAAAATCAATATATTTAGACTGGTTGACTGAATTGGATCTTGTGTGTGTGTGTGTGTGTGTGTGTGTGTGTGTGTGTGTGTGTGTGTGTGTGTGTGTGTGTGAGAGAGAGAGAGAGAGAGAGAGAGAGAGAAAGCCTTTCTATGAGATGATCTCATTGTAAGATTCAAAATCAATATATTTAGACTGGTTGACTGAATTGGATCTTGTGTGTGTGTGTGTGTGTGTGTGTGTGTGTGTGTGTGTGTGTGTGAGAGAGAGAGAGAGAGAGAGAGAGAGAGAGAAAAGAAAGCTTGTTATGGGATGATCTCATTGTAAGATTTAAATTCAATATATTTAGACTGGTTGACTGAATTGGATCTTGTGTGTGTGTGTGTGTGTGTGTGTGTGTGTGTGTGTGTGTGTGATTTAAATTCAATATAGTTAGACTGGTTGACTGAATTTGATCCTGTGTGTGTCTGTCTGTGCATGTGTGTTACCATATGTGTACATATTTGTGGTTGTGTGACTGTTATACTTTTTTTTTGGTTTTTTTTTTTCTCATTTAACAATTACATTTGAGTGACCCTTAGCATGTTCAGGATTTTTTCAGCTGTCCATTTTGCTTTTCCAATTTTTCTGTTTAAGTTATTACTATTGTGCTGAATCATACTGTTTCTGCTATTTTACAAGATTTGTGCTAAATATACTATTTCTGCCAAATGTAGTATTTCTGATTAATTATAGTTTTCTACCAAATCATAGTATAGTATTTCTGCTTTTATAGGATTTGTGCTTAATATAGTATTTTTGCTTTTTATAGGATTTGTGCTTAATACAGTATTTCTGCTAAATGTAGTATTTATGCTTAATCATACTATTACTATATATTTCTGCCAGGTCCCCAGGCAGCCAATCCTCTGAGGACTGAGACATTCAAATTTACATATCAGGGCCTGCACGGCTTCCCAGCCAGCCAATCATATCTGAGGTCTGCCCTTTCTTCTCTCGTCATATCTCTGCGTCGGATGTACAAAGAGCAATGCAAATCGCAGTCAAAGTACACCAAAGTCCGCTGATTCACTCAGTACAAGAATTATGCTTCTAGTCCACCTAGCTTTTGAGTTACACGACGTTTTGTAACTCCAAAAAATGGCATTCTTCGCCTCTCACCGTGATCTAATTCTGACTGCTCATCACCCTGTTTCCCAAGAGCTCACTGTCTTTCCCAGTGGCGCAGCTGGTAATGACACGGGTCTGCAACCCAAAGGTTGTGGGTTCAAGTCCACCTTGGTCAACATCTTTTTGCCCTACAAATTAATACACTATCACAGACCACTAATTCATATTCATCATTTATTACAATTATGAAAACTTTTACCAGCTTTTCTAATATGGACCTCAGTTTCTTCTTAACACTCCATGGCACAAATACTGTTCCCTTTAGGCTCTGTGTATGTGTGTGTGTATCAATATTTCTCCCATTTTAAAGTATTACTCCTCCATAATTGTATTTCTGTTAAATCAAAGTACTTTTACTACATCTTAGTACTTCTGCTCAATCATAGTATTTCTGCTAAATCATAGTATTTTGCCAAATTATGGTTTTGTGCCAAATCATAACATTTGTGTTATGTTATAGTATTACTGCTAAGTGGAGGAATTTATGTCATGTTACAGTATATGTGCTGATTACAGTATTTCTGCTAAATCATAGTATTTCTACTATATTATATTTTTCTTTCTAAATATAGCATTTCTGCTATATAATTGTATTTCTGCTATGTTAAAAATTTGTGCTAAACCAGTGTATTTGTGCTGAAACATAGTATTTCTGCCAAATGTAGTATTTCTGTCAAATTACAGCATTTTTGCTATGTTGTACTGTTTCTCTAAATCATAGTATTTCTGTAATGTTTAAGAATGTTTGGCTAAATATATTCTTTCTGTTATCTTATACTATTTCTCCTAAATTCTTGTATTTTTGAGAAGTTATCGTGTTTCTGGTAAGTTACAATGTTTCTGCTAAGTTCTGCTATGCTATTGTATTTCTGCCAAGTATTATGTTTCCTCTAAGATATTGCAGTTCTGCTAAGTTACTACATTTTAGCAACGTTCCTTTGCTTCTGCAAAGTTTTTACAATTTCTGCAACTTTTCAGCTTTTTCAGCTAGTTTCAGCAGAAAGCTTCAGCTTTAAAGCATCCACACTGCATTTTCGCAGGAAATGCAAATTTTTCTAGTTGTGTGGATGCTGGAGGCATCCACACTATTGAGTTCCTGTTTCTCTTTATTCTTTATTGTGTGGATGCTGGAGGCATCCACACTATTGAGTTCCTGTTTCTCTTTATTGTGTGGATGCTGGAGGCATCCACACTATTGAGTTCCTGTTTCTCTTTATTCTTTATTGTGTGGATGCTGGAGGCATCCACACTATTGAGTTCCTGTTTCTCTTTATTCTTTATTATTATTATTATTCTTAGGACTTCCGTACACTTTTCGCCGTGGATCTACTTCCACAATTTTCAGCCGATTTTCACCGTTCAAATTTTAAACTATTCTGCTATTTCTGCTAATGATGGCTATATCTTTTGGTATTTTATACTCTTATACTTTTTAAAATATTACGTTTTTTCCTTTAATTTGTCCCATTGAAATGAATGGGAAACTTCCGCATTCTGCTAAAACTTGCTTGTTTTTTTGAAACTTAACTACTTTTTCCTACTTTCACGTAGAACAACCATTCAAACTTTAAAATGTTCTCAAATTATTGGGCTATTCAGGAATAAATCAGCTTTTTCAAATCTTTTACCGTTTTACTTTTATGCCTCTTAAAGTTTTGAGTTGCAAAATTGTGATTTTTCACAAAATACATGCGTTGTTATGGTTGCTATGCACTTGGCTTCCAGTGTGCCACTGAAGGTTTTGCAGTCTTCTCTTCATGTCCGAACAACTTCTTGCTACTTGCTCAATTTTCACTCAACTTCCACAAATTATACATCAAAACGTAGGTATTTTTGCTGGCTTTCAGAAAATGTCACTATCATGGTTGTGGGATTTATAGAATTTTGTCAAATCTTCTCAGACCAACACAAAGTCTCAAAAATCCCCATAGAAAGTCAATGGAGAGCTTGTTCAAAATCACAGCTTGATTTCTGTAATGAGAGGCATATTCGAATCGTCATATCTCCTTAACGAAGCAAAGTTAAGACATAAGGCTTGTCCCAGTATATCTTCAGACACTCCTGACGCTCACAATTCAAGAATTTCTTTCTCACCTATTACCGTTCTGAAATGAGTTAGACTTGTTTGAGGGTAGGAAATTCATCGTTCGCTCAGATTTCTTCAGATTTCAAACTCTGGAAATGAACCACTTTTTTCTCTCGTCATATCTTTTTAATGGATATCAACAGAGACCTGAAAATTTCCATGACTGTTCACCAAAGCCTGCTGTCTCTTACAGTGAAAGAATGATATTGATACTCCAAATAGATTTAGAGTTAGAAAGCGTTGTTTGAGGGCAGGTCAAGGCAGTTTTTGCTTCGCCTCTACTCAGTTATGGTGCATTACAAGTCAAATATCTTTAATAATTCATATTTTAATGATAAATTGTTAACACTTTAAGATTCCCCCATCTCTTCTGAACAAAACGGTGTAAGAATGACCGTTCTAGCCCCTACGGTTAGGAA